>NW_008686385.1:215376-269848 GCF_000695815.1 Acanthisitta chloris
CACTAAGTAAAAGTAAGGCTTAATCTGAAAAGTTTACATATTGTTCTCTGTATGCTGCTGTATTGTACAATGTATCATATGTTGTTCCATTAGTGAAATTGCCTGGAAACAATATACTCTTAACTTTCCCCAGCTGCAATATTATCAAAGTAAGTTTTCAAAAAACTATGGAAATGAAAGCAGCAGATGTGCCAGTAAAGTGACTACAAGCTTAAGTATACTTCTACCTGCTTTCCAAAATTAGCTCAGCAACATCTTATTTACCAATGGACACATTATTATGCAAATCTCACCCTGACCAGCATGCATAACACATCATGTTGCAATTACAGGACAATATGGACATGTCTCTTCTCTCTTTCTCCATAGCATAATGTAGAAATGATTCTATAAAAACAGGTGGAGCTTTGGAAAAATAAAGTAAAATTTCACAATAGAAAGTAAAAATACTTTTTCTAAATCCTCTGAACAAGAACTTGCATATTTGCTCTTATCCTTTCTGTTGATGCCTGCCCAAGGCTCTCCGATGCTTGCTTCATTCACATCATCTAACTCTTTTAATCATGACTATCATGAAGCATGTTGAATATGCACAGCTGGTCTCAGAATTTTTAACCCATCTACACATGTCAGTCATATCACAAGGAGTGATCAAGTAATCATACATTTAATGCTATCATGTTGAAAATTCTGATACACTGAAAGCAAAGCATTTCCCAGATTCCTCTGAGGTTTGATAATAAACATTTCTAGGTTAGAACTTCAAAAACCAAAGACAAGCATCTCCTGCTGGTGAAAATAAAGTGGAGAAATAACCATATATAGGATGAAAAAAACACTTCAAAGTTGTTTTCCAACTCATATCATGTTATCAAGACACCTTCTTCGAAGGAATGCAAGAGATGATACTGCATAATATGTAGTATCACCTGAGTGGAGAGTTACTCTTCCTAAAATCACATTTAAGATTGCTTACTTCTCACTATTTAGTATACCGTAACTACACAAATTCTTTGGGGTTTTTACTGTGCTTTTAAACATTAACTCTATACGGCTAAGTCTCTGTTTAGATAACTTCCTTATAGTGATTACTGTTTTTAAAAGAATGAAGTGCTAGGAGAACTGCAATTAAAATTTAAAGACCTCATCAACACATAAGAAATACGTCAGGAGTTAACAAAATATTTTCAGTAATTCATTAGTTCTAAAGTAGATTATATTGGAAAAGATCGGCTTTACCTAATCCTTCTATCCTTCACTGCAATTAACCAGTTTTAATAGCTTCAGACTTTTATTCAGCCCAGACACTACACTAATGCCCATAGAGTATAACCAGCAGGTTGCATCAACCAGACTTTAATGTGTTATGAATTTTGGTCAATACCCAATGGACATTTACTGGAGAGAAGATAACTGCACACTTTGAGGTAGTAAAAAACTAATTCAAGGTTCTCTTCACCTCAACTTTGGAAACCTGATACCATCAACCAACTGTCCATCACATGAATGTATTTTGCATAACCAAGGTCAATCCATTTTACAACCATATGTACTCTAACCACTCAAACTACATTTTCTCAGCAATCTCCCATTATGTTAAGACAGTTAATTTTGTTTTGACACAGGTTTACTTCCTCATATTGGAGCTTGGTCCCCTTTTCTTTTGCTTTCACACATTTCCATGAATGTGTCTTTGTAATGTGGGAGAGGATGCAAGAGCAATTTTACCCTGTGTTGACATACCCCTTAAAAATATTTAAGTATGGCAAAAGAAAATACTAAAGGTAACCCTGCCATTTCCAAAACTTCACTACAAAAAATGCCAAGTGTTTTTACTACTCAATTGCCTATGCTGCTTATCACAGATCAGTACTGAAAGTACCAAATAGCGAATAGGAAAAACAGTACATGCTACTACATGCCTCACACAAAAAAGCTTTAGTAACCTCTCTATTAAGTTGCATATAAGCACATAAAACTGAAAAACATACATAATCTAAATGAGTATTCTTAGTAAAATGCTTTTTTTTTTGCTTAAGTCCCATCTCTTCCCCAGAACTTACTCTGAATTTAGAGACGACTAATTGAATTGACCAGAATGCCTCAAATTTTTTCTTTACTAAATTGCAAACAGTAGCAAGACACCAAAACTGTGTTTCTTAGACAAGCATGTAGAGACTTATCAGTTTCTAAGAACATGTGGCCAAAATAAAATTGTGTAAGTTTAGAAAATTTAATCTTCGCAGTCACAGAATTAAACTTGAAAACTTTTTTTAGCTCTCTCTCTGATGTGGCATCAAGGGAAAAGAAACAGGATTCTGGGGAGAAAATATTTTAAGGAGCTTGTTACAACAATCTTGGCCTGGTAATTCTTCTGGAGGTGGTATTTACCATACTGTCAGTCACACAGATCTTTTTGTTATGCCTTGATGCTTATTAATATTAACAATACTCTTTTAGTCCCTGATAATACAACTCCATTAGTAGAGACCAGGATGAATAACCCATAAAATGCTGGGTGCAAAAAAGCTTCTTAGTTCCCTCCTAGACACTACTGCATCACACAGTGTGTGCCCAACTCTTACTCCTACCAATTTTCTTTGCAGTTGCCAAACTCACAAAATGTCATGACTGAACTTGAGGGGGAACTTGCACCCTGTGTGCAGTAGACAGAAAACTCACAACAGTTAAGTTTGGGTTTTTTGGGGTGCAGATCTCAGGTGGAATACTACAGACTCCAGTTTTCACAAAGCAGCTCCTCAAAAACTAAAACCCCTTGCACATTTACCATAACATTAAAACACCATAACCCAGAATCCCGAGAATGCAACTAGAGATAGCCATCATTATCATACAGGAGTATTTAAGATTTCTGTTAATTTCTTAACACTTAGCAGATTCCTGACTTTTCAGTAGTCAAATAGGATACTGTCAGCTATGTTATTTTCAAGTAATACGCTGACAATTTAAAATAGTGGAATGTCTACAAAGAAATGGTAACAATGGTTGATATCTCCAGTTCATGTAATTGCTAGGGTCCAGACATCAGCATTTTTCAAAAAGAAAAGCCTTGTTACTTATTTTGTATAGGTGACTACAAGTAATTGATTTTGCTTTCTGCACTTTATATAATTATTTTCACTTTCTTTTTCCTCTATGGCTTTCATACAACATAAAAGCGCAAAAATAAATCATACTTTTTATACTTTATAAATAGGAAAATGTCATTGCAAAATAATAGAATACTAGAGACAGACCAATCCATGAAACTACTCTAAATGGAAACAGCAATGTTTCAGTTTTAGGCAAAACATCCACAGGTGTAGCCAAATTGTCCATACACCTCAAACTCTTAACATGACAATTTAGCCACTTCTTCAAGCTGTAACCCTTTTCCATGAAAACTTAATCCTAATCAGCAAAAACCTCTAACACCAGAAAAACTGACACATCTAGTTTATTCACCCTTAAATCCAATGGCTTTGTTAGAATATAAATTACTATGAAAACCTATTTCTGTCTTCCCTCAGCTTAGAGTATTTAAAGCCTGACTCTGCATGATGGTGAATGTAGAGAATGGAAGTTTTACAGCTGCTTCATCATTGCTCTGCCTTAAGACACTGAGCAACAGATAAGAAGGGGAGTGTTGAAAACATTCTCCTGTCTTTGTTGGGAAAGGTCTTCTGATGTCAAAGGCAAAGCCTCCAGAAATAAGGGAGCATGCTTTACGCTTTCTCTTATAGCAGCTGTTTCACACAGACAATATTTGCTATAGCTTTACATCATACTATGATTGACAACTCTACAATAGTCCTACCAGTCTTACGAACCATTCTGACTAAAGGGATGAAAAGTTTGCTTCCCACCATCAGCTAAGGCTCACAGACGAGGTTTACAGGGGGAATTAGGTATCGAACTGCCAGTTTTATGTCTTTACAAAACCCTCCCTTTTACAAGTAATTAAGGGTGCTGAAATTTGATCAGGCATCACAAGTATCCAGCCCACTTAGTTGTCTGGTGAATTACACAGACAGATTCAGGGCACTTGTTTCTACTTTTGAGTGTAATGACCCTCTGTGCTGTAAAGAGTGCTGGAACAATGAAATAATTGGTCTGAACATGCTTCCACAGTCCTTCAGAAACGCTCCACAGCCACAACTACTGCCATCTCTGATCAGCAACAAATCTAGAGACGGGCTGTTGATGCTAGCACAGCCTATCTCAACTGGAACAATCAATCTGTCACTAGCTTGGTTTTCGAAGAGAGCTGGAAGAACTATGTACTCCCTGACTGCAAAAAAAGGTCTGGCACACAAGGATTAAATTTAACATGACAAACACACAATGTAATAACAATGTAACTTATTCATACTTATCATACTTTAATTATTATTATCATGCCTACATTAAGCAGATTGCCCAAAAAGCATATCTCACACTGTATTAGCCATGTACCTTATGGCTTTTTTATACTTAAAATATTAAACCAGTTGTTTGTCATGCCTTTTTAAAGAATTAGCATGGGTTATTAAAACCATTCTTTATATGGTTTAGATTTCTGTTCCCAGTCTTCTATCCCTATGGCAATCTGCAGCAGCACAATGGTAAGAATGAAGAAATAAAGATGATGATCATTACAGCACTGCAGCATCTTTTTTGATATAAAATTCACTTCTCAAAATACCTGCACTGTGTTTTAACAACATAAAATCCCTTTCGAGTCTAGAATGAATATCTTCCACAGTACAGACTTTGTGCTTAGGACATTGTTCTTCATTTCTAGCTTACTAAGAAATGAACTTTCTTTCTAAAGAAAAATTAACATTGTTAATAACAATTCCATGAGTCTTTAAAAAACCTAGCTCTTGTATATGAAGGTCTTAGCAGAAGAGTTTTATTTGTTGTTACTCACCTGCAACAAATACAATTAATCTGGTACCTAATGTGTTTCCAACTCAGTGGTACTATTCCTCTTTGAAGAGAGATTTTTAGACTTTGATATTCTCAATCCAATAGCATAAAATTAATTTGCAAACAGAAGGCACCACACAAGTTCAGGTCTTCTTGAAAAAGAGCAGCTGATATTGTCTACCTGGACTTGTGCAGGGCCTCTGACACTGTCCCGCACAACATCCTTGTCTCTACTGTGGAGACATGGATTTAATGGGTAGATCATTCAGTGGATAAGGAATTGCTGGATGGTCACACTCAAAGAGCTGTGGTCAATGGCTCAATGTCCAAGTGCAGACTAGTGATGAGTGGTGCTCCTCAGGGGGTGGTATTGGGACTGGTGCTGTTCAACATCTTTGCTGGACAGTGGGATAGAGTGCACCCTCAGCAAGTTCACTGATAAAACCAAGCTGTGTGATGTGGTCAACATGCTGGAGGAAAAGGATGTCATCCAGAGGAACCTTCACAGGCTTGAGCATTGGGGCTGTGCAAACCTCATGAAGTTCAACAAGGCCAAGAGCAAGGTGCTGTACCTGGATTGGGGCACTCCCAAGAACAAATACAGGCTGGGCAGAGAATGAAGGCAGAGCAGCTCAGCGGGAAAGGACTTCTGAGTGTTGGTGGATGAGAAGCTTGACATGACCTGGCAATATTAGCTTACAGCCCGAAAAGCCAACTGTACTCTGGGCTGCATCAAAAGAAGCATGACCAGCAGGACAAGGGAGGTGATTCTCCCCTTCTACTCTGCCCCTGTGAGACTTCACCTGGAGTACTTGTGTCCAGGCCTGGGGTTCTCAACACAGGAAGGACATGGACTTGTTGAATCAAGTCCAGAGGCCATGAAGACGCTCAGAGAGCTGGAGCGCCTCTCCTGTGAAGACAGAATTAGAGAGTTGTGTTTGTTCAGCATGGAGGAGACTATGGGGAGACCTTATAGGAGCCTTGAAGTACTTACAGGGGCCTACATGAAGCTGGAGAGGGACTTATCACTACATGCCCTTGTAAAAAGACAAGGGGTAATGGCTTTAAAGTGAAAGAGGGCAGGTTTAGATGATATACTAGGATACTGTGAGGGTAGTGAGGCACTGGAACAGGTTGTCCAGAGTAGTTGTGGATGACTCATCCCTATATGTGCTCCCAGATCGGGATGGAGCTGGGAGCAATTTGATCTAGTGGAAGATGTCCCTCTCCATGGCAAGTGTGGAGGATGTGGAGGAATCAGATGATCTTTATGGTCTCTTCCAAACAAACCATTCTATGATTTTATCAAATGGCAAGTCATAAAGTCCCTGCCTGCTGCATTATTCCTGATCAGCTTTACGGCAGCTTAAAAACTTGCAATATTTCCATATGCTATACAGACATGAAATTATAGAACTGATGTTCTGCTAAGAATGAAAGTTGGGAAACTTCAGAGACATCACTTTTGGTTTTATTTGAGGTTCTTAAATAATTATAAGAAGAAACAGCACAAAATAAAAATTAGCTGAGCTTTTTTTAAGAGTTCCAAAGGCACAATATACATCTAACAAGTCTAATATGTACCCAGGCACAATAAAATAAAACGCTACTACTTTAATGCATGCCTGATGACCATTATTCAACTCAGTGGAAGGAAATATTTATGCATTTTCCTAAACATCCAGAAGATGGCCACAGAGCTCCCAATAGCCAGTTTTCCTACTTGCCAAAGTCTTCTGGACTTGACACACGAGTTTTCACATAGGAAGTTTAGGCATACTAAGACAACCCCAATGCAACTCTGACTAACTTGACAGAATTCTTTCTCAGGATCAGTCTAGGCCAGGGAACTTTTGGATGGCTGGACTGTCAACCTCATAGTGCATATCACAGGTTCTGTAACAAACTCCAGGACAGAAACAGCATTATTATTCTACCATTATTAATACTACAGCTTTGAGCATGAACAGAGAAATATTGTATCATGTATCAACTATCCAGCAGTTAACTGTCCCAATGCATTCTCTTATTCCTTGTAAATCAGGGGAATCATATGCTCCCTAATTGCTGGGACAGGCCATGCCAGATGTACTTGCATTTCCCATGGCAAAACCTTGTGCCATACTACTGTTGGCAGCATGATATATTCTAGTTCCTGTGCTTGTCTGCACTACATATTCAACACAGGGTAAATTAAAATAATTTATTCCACACCATCATTGGATTAAAAAGTACATAAAATGGTTGTTCTGGTTGCACCATACAAAGCATTCCTTCCCACAAAAAAAAAAAAAAAAAAAAAAAAAACAAAACAAAAAACCTACACAAAAAACAAACTAGCTCAGTCATTTCAGTGTAGGAACTTTATAATTAATGTTCATCGTTGACAGTCATAATAGACATTCTTACAGTATTTCCTTTACCTACACTTAGTCATTTTACCATTTTCAACATTAGACATATTTCCTCCAGTAGTAGCCCAGAGATTTTCTGTGAAGACATATTGCATTGAAACCTCAGAGTTTTTACCAGTAAGGGGCATATGTCCTTACATTATTAAGCATCTATGCATGACATTTCTGTGGTGGTTTCCATCTTGAACCAGGTGTACACTGCAGTAGGTGGGTCAAGATGGGTAGTTCACAGTACCCAGTGGTCAAGGACAGAGTTGCAGCTTATGTTCCAGTACCCCGTGAATGCCAAACCCCTTGTACTAGGAACTAGAAAGTTCCATATTCGAGATGATGGTCACACAAATCCCAGTTCTGCAATAGCATTGGGAGACTTTGGAAGACAAATACTGTTCCAGAAAAAGACATGGTAACTCAGAAAGATTCTAGTCCTGAAACTTAGAGTAGGCTGGATCAGAGTGGCAAGTACCTTCACAAAGGTAACCAAAATTTTAATATCTGTAGGAAAAAAATACTTATAAGTGAAGCAATGGTGACCTACCAGCCATACAAACCCCAGTTTATAACTGAATGGCAATAATTATGTTCATATTCTTCCTGTTTCAGTCCCAGAAAATAGCATTATTTTGTATTATTACTCATACATCACACTAAAAGCAAATGGATTTTATAAGCAAATGCAGTATCGGATAACAGCTGCAGTACTGAGATAAAATTATCTTCCTTAAAGGTTTGATTGAGCTTATCTAAAAATGTCGATCTCAAAATAAATCACAAGCATTGATCTCACACAAGAGTAACACGATTTTAAAGTTCAGCCTGAACACAAGAAAGGAAAAATCCTCTATAGAACACTGATGGCTAGTTTTGTGGTTCAATTAGCAGGGCTAGATGATCATTTTTACAAACTCAAGTCCATTTTATAACAACAACTGTGTATGACTGAAAAAGAAATACAAAAGTATTAGGTCTTAAAACAATACCCCTCATAAGGTGATTGACAAAAGTCTAGTAATATGTCGTGCAGATGTGTATTTGCAGTTATATCATCATCACTATCAGAAATGTCTGCTTCAATAATTGTTAGTGGCATTCCATTCAAGTGCATCTTTCATAACTATAATGTAAATCATTAATAGTTTCCTGTAGTGTAGAAGCTTCTAAATGAAACCTCATTCTAATGTGTTTCAGAGACTGCTAAATGCATTGAAGTAGATCATGATGTATATATTAAGTTTCTCACATCCCACATACTCGCAGGTTCATCCACAAAACTGAGGACATGATTTTAGTGGTTTGTTAACATACTGTGATCTTTTTTAGAACTAGTTCTACCCTTCTTGTTATGAGATTTTTACTCTTGTTGCTTATCTTCTTCTCTGTAAAAGATAAACAGAACATACGCTTTTACATTTCACTCTTTTATATTTTTCTTAAAGAGGTAAGATCATGCTCATCTTCCTTAATGTGTGCATAAACATCAACTGATTCTAACATTACAATAAATAACTGTTTGAGATACACTAGAGGGGCTTGGAGATCTTTAATTTTTGGGAGGTACTGAAGAGCCACGGTCCTCGACAGCTGGGTCTAGGTGAGCCTGCTTGAGCAGGGCAGGGTGGACCAGATGAGCTCCAGTGGTCCCTTCCAACATCAACCATTCTGTGATTCTATAATTCATTATGGTTTCCAGCAATATTTCTTACTAGATTGCAAATGGCTTTCTTATTTACTGATTATTTATTGATTACTCCCCTTTGAAAATAAGAAACAAAAAAGTATTTTTTTCCTGTTAGTTATAGCCAGATATCATTAATTTCTGGGATTACCTCCAACTGACTTGAATTCATTATCAAATAGTTTTGCCTAATGTCAATTTACTACTACTTTTTGACCTTAGAATGTCAACTGAATCAAAGCATGATAAATTTGTTTCTTCTCCTCCGGTTTGTACTATACACCTGGCCTGAACAAGGATTCAAACATTATTAATAAAATGTTGGTTATCTTTGTTGAAGGGCTGTATGTAATTACGAAAAAGTACCTACCTCACAGGAAAACACATTGTGTCATCAAATGCTGTTAACCATGTGTAAATTGAAACCTTCAATATGCACTCTAATTCTTAACTGTTCAAATAGAAGAAGCAAAGTTGTTCACAAAGCATGCAGACTTCATGCCTAATTGCAGCAAGCTCTCACTGATTTAGATCTTATTTTTCCCCCACTCAAAACACTCATAATTCACTGGTTTCCATCTCTTGTTATCTATTTTTCCATCCTCAGAAAATGGAGCGGCAAAGACAGGCATTTACATTAGCAAGATCCTTAGCTATACAGGAGATTTTAACTCTCTTTAAAGGCAAACAGGCCAGAAGGTGAAATACAAGAGCATACAGTTGGAACAGCATGGAACTTTTCTTCCTTATGATCAGCAGAGGAAGAAGGATGACAGTAATAAAGATGAAAGACCTTGCATGAAGAAAATAAAATATACATGCAGGAAATACAGTATAGTCCTGTATGTTGCTTCATAAACCAAAATCTCCCCTAAATAGCTGACTTGGTAGTTCCAAATCCACTTCAATGACATAGAGCTAATTGAAGAAGCAAAAAAACCCCAGGTTTCCCACATGGGTAGGCCTCTGAAAAATGGTATACTTAAATCACCAAGCTCTGCCAGTTAGACCTTATGGTCTATGATCTATTATTATAATAATCTTCTGCAGACATTCAAAAGTCATAAGATATTTTTAACCCTGAGTTTCAAGTCACTGTTGGATAATCAGATCTACTGCAGCACGTAATTACTCACATATAGTCTTGATGGGGCGGGAGGAGGGGTCCAAATACAAGCAAGTTCAATTTTAATCACTAGGACTGAATATAGAAGAGACCAGACACCTAAGTGCTTGAGTCTCACCTTGAAAGCTCACAGGCAGTTCTAATTTTGTGTGAAGTGCACAAATTTGTCTCAAACAGACATCCAGACTGCATAGTGAATGCAGCAATAGAAACCAGAGCTTAATTCACAGGCTATGTCAGCTGCATAGCAGGAAACTCACTACAAGGTCCAAAGCTTATCTTTAAAAATGCAAACAAATTCCAGGACTTGATGGAAAATCCATTTAATTTCATACATATTGCTTTACGTGTCACCCTTCCCTGTTAAAATACTGAAGGGTGATATACACTTTGTAATGTAATGTGTACATCTTGTGTGTGTACACCTTGATGTAATGAGAGGGTGTGTACAAAGCCTTTCATAGTACATTGTGATCATTTCCGTACTCAGCTATCTGCTGAGCCCAGTGCCAATGTCAAACAGCTTCAAAACAAGATTAGTATCAAATGCAGTATTAGAGTCATAGCATGGCTGCACAATCAAATGCACTGACTAGCCTGTCCAAAATGAGCATCAACACTGGAGAAGGTAGACATGGGTCCTTTCGATGGGTTTTCTAAAACTCACCCCATGGGATACTTGAGTACAGCACAGGATGAGTTTCATGTGTCTTATATTTTCAAAGTCCTAGACTTGTCTATTCAACAAAGCCCCCTAAGATATTTTTCATGTGCAGTCTGTATTCTATCTTGGGAGAACCATAAAATCACATTTATTTTCAAAATTAAACCTTTTCCTTTTTTATAAACTTTTCACATTTTTCATTTTGATTTTTTTATTTACTGAAATGAACTGAAAATCAGGAGTACAAAATCTGAAAACAAGGGCATACAGTTTAGAATGAATCTGTTGCAAGTGTTTGAATGATACAAACAAAAAGGCTGAAGTGCAGAGTAACAAACAACTATCAAAGAACAAAAAACGCCACATGAAAAGATACTATAAATACATTATGAAAGGAGGACAAAGTAAAATAAAGAACTATTACATCAAAGAGAAGGTAAGCAAATAAGAGATGATATGAAGAATTCCCAGTGTTCAACACTTTCACTGCTTCAGTCTTTACCAAAAAAATTAATTGCAGCCAGATGCTTAACACTAGCAATTTCAAGAGGAAAACCAGCAAGCGGGATGAGGAAAAGCTGAAAGATATTCCGATCACTTACATACAATCAAGTTGTCAGAATCTTGTGAAATTCACCCTAGAGCACTTAACTAACTGAAGAAACCTCTAATCATCAACTGTCTTTCAGGAAGAGCAGACAGAAAGGGGCAAATACCACATCCTTCTTCAAAAAAGATAAAAGGAAGATGTGGGAAACTACTAACCAGCAAACGTAAATCAGTCAGCAGCAAGAATTATAGACAAAACTGGTTAAAGAAACAATGTATCAACATCTAATGGAATAGAAGGCAATAAGAATGAGCTGACATGAATTTATCAAGAATGAATCGCATCAAATCAGTCTAATTGCATTCTCAACTGGCAAACTCGCCTAGTGGATAAGAGGAGGAAGTAGATGTAAAATACTCGAGCTGTAAGACTTTTACTGTCCTAGATGATACTCCAGCAAAAAAAATTAGAGAATTACATGCTAGGTGAAATCACTGCAAGGTAGATAAACACCTGGTGGGAAAAAATGCACTTACTGAGTGGCTTTCAAGGGCTGGTTGTCAGATCTGAAATAGGATCATGAAGAGGTCTGACAATATTTCCATTAATGATCTGGATGAAGAAATAGAGAGCACATTCATGAAAGTGAACTTATTTTCAGGCTGCAAGTGATTTAAAGCACTCTGGGGGATAGAATTCAAATCCCACGTTATCTTGACAAACCATCAGAAAGCGTCAAGTACTAGCAAGAAACAGTGAAGAATGTTTCATTTGAGAAGTAATTCAGTGAAAACCAGACTCCAACAATACTGGTCAGGTACAGTGCCCTGGTCCAAGCGTAGGACCCAGAAGAGCTGCAGTGTTTTCCACTCCAGTTAGAAAACTCTGAGGCAAAGAGAGGTACAGAATGCTGCAAAGTGTATTTTAGGTATAAAGAAGACAGAGCTCATTGGAACCTACACAATATCCAGGAGGAAAGACAAAGATGCAGGACTGAAGAATGGATTTAGTTGTTTATTATTGAACTCTCACATGTGATTGGTTTGTATCTCCAGACAATTAATAAATAACCCTTGCTGAAATTGAAAATAATTATTTATCTATCTGTGTTAAGCTTGGTTATAAGTGTCTAAAGGAGAAAAGCTTGAAAACCACACTTGCACTCATCACAGTAACCCAGTCAGGCAACAGTGAAGCTGCAAATCAGATATCCTGACTGGAGTTGATTTAGCTCCTTACAGGCAGATAGATCAATTTACAAGAAATGTATTTGAAAAAGCCCTGTAACTATACTACTATAATCAATATAAATATGAAATTGCTCAGAATATAATTCTTGTGATCAGCCTAAAACATTTGGGAAAGAGAAATTTGGGCAAATTAGCTTTGGGTATTAGGCACAATTTAGAAAAACGCTGAATCTCAAAATTTTCCACAGAATAGATCTTCCAATCTTCATTAAGGTGTGTCTCTGACCTCACCATCTGCAAATTCTCCAGTGACTCAAGAATTGCTATGGATAAAATTAAATGAGAGGAGAAAGAAAATACTTCTCATTCAGGTATCTCCCAGAGAATGCCATACCTAGTTTTCACATAGCATGGCAAAGAGTACTTTTCATCTTTACATGCTTTAATAATTGTTAGTAATATTTGCTCCCACGAATGTACTTCAGAACTCTCTTCTACAGGAAAGAAAAAACCCAAAAACCAAACACAAAAGAGCATCATATCCAGTAATTTTCAGAGCTTTTCCTTATACGAGCATGTAAGGGATAATATGTGAGTTTTCTTACAAAATAACTGGATTTCATGTTTCTGAGTATTTGAGATGCTTTAAAATATCTTAATCGCTTTTGAGAACTGGAAGGAATTGATTCGGGTCAAGGACACAAAGTACTTAATTGTTTTTCAATATCAGGTGTGATCTCCACCAATGAGGTGAAGGTTTCACAAAGGTTAACCCAATCGAACTACTACCACCCAAAGGAGCAACCTTCCTGCTGCATGTTCCCAACATTTTCATTAGACCAGACTCTAATGCTGATCGCTTTATGAGCTAATTCAGCACACTAAACTGGCAGAAAACTAATGTAAAACAACAAAAAAAATGGAGGCGCAGGGGAAGTAGCAAGTAGTTTCAATTCTCAGGACTGCTGCTAAATTATCTCAGATGTTCTGTAAACCTTATCAACAGGAATGTGACTGCTGATGTCAATGAACTTGGTCTTCATTGAATAGAAGACCACCTTTCTGATGTATACTTCCAAATTACAATTCAGGCTGCATGGTTACATTAAAAAACTAAAATCAATCAACTTACTGCGAGACAGATTCTCAAGGGCTTTTCCAAGTTTTTTGCTCTCTTGAAGAATATGATTTAGTTCATCAAAATCATGGTTCTCCGGTTTTGTCTTCCAATCCCATTTAGGATGCTCTATTGACCTTGGCACTAAATATACACAGATATATACATGAAGTTTAGATTTGATAGTTCAGACTCCTACAGTAGAAAAAAAAGCTGCACAATAAGTTTACAAGCTCAAGTACCTTGAGTGGAAATTACTTAACTATCCTCCTATGTTAACAGCTGGAAATATTTTCTTTGGCCAATGTTAAGTAAAAATGAAAACATCTCTGAACAAATGCATACTTGGGATGATTCTTGCAACTGAATTAACTGGTAAATGGGAGTAATTGATATTAATAAGCAAAAATAATAAAATTAATGCACATTTAAACTATTGCATATGAAGGGACTTCATTTACAACAAATTAGAATTGTATGGCCTAGGAAAAATGTCAAAATAAGAATGAGTAACTAGCAGTTTCAGCTTTGTTAGGTATTTTATCAAATAAAAAGAAATATTTTAGATATACCTTTTTAAACAACATACTTTTTTTTCAAAAATTCATAAAGGAGATAATACAGTTCATTAAAAACAGTGAAACAAAATATGTCCTTATTGTTCATGCTGTACAGCCTGTAATCTATGTTTCACTACTTAAACAAACTTGATCTTGGGGAAACACAGTCCTGAGTTTACAGTGTGCTGCTCATTATCTATTATCAAAGCCTTTGATTAAATAGTTTTGCAGCTGCTGAGCTAACTTCACCTAGCAATGAAGACAAGGAGTGTCTGAGATATGCAGGATGCACAATGAACAGAGCTGCACTGAACAACGAGAACATTCTGAACAATTTGTAGAAGTGAACACAAAAACAATGCTGTTTCTGGAGCTGGAGTTTAACCTGTTCTTTCTGTCAGTGTTCAGAAGCAAGAGATCTGCTGCCTTTGCCACCAAATGCAATCATTGGGTGATCTCCAAACACAGCATTACCGTACTGAGAAGCACATATGCTGGCATGAAGATGATGCCTAGTCCATCTTCCCTCCAGAAAGGACCAGTTGCCATTTATCAGAGGTTGCTAACTACTCACTTAAAAATAACTTCCAAGAAAAGCCTGTAATGTCCAATATATCCTGGCCAGCTTTGAAATTTTTATTATTTTGACAGCTGTTAACTAATTTATGCTTACAAACTTCATTTTTATTACCTCTTAAGGAAACTTACAGACTCCTACAGATTGTGCCAATAAAAGGTGGTATCATGATAATTTGGAATTTCAGAGTGCTTTTACGATGGTATGGGGAAATCAAGTCTGGTAGCTATTACAAAATGTGTTAAATAACTTGCTATCGAAATTTGCCTTATTACTAGCTGTGCTCTGTGAGAATATAGAATCTACTCCACTTTGGATCAACTCCAACAAGGAAAAGTTGAAGTTAAGTCAACAGTCATCTTTTCCAGGTAAAGAAAGCAGACAATATTATGTTTAAGTCCTTCTTTCACTAGGAATGTGATCCCATGTCCCATAGACATAAGCTAAATCATCTTCAAACCAGACATCGATAGAGACTCAAAGTATATCCTGATCCATAACACCACGCAGGTACCTGGCTAAGTATTAGGGAAGTTAATATATTAGACTGCAATTACAGACATTCTCAAAGACAGAAGACAAAGGAGACATTTAAAAAGACCTACAGAGGTAAGAGTAGGAGGAAAGGTACACAGGAACCCTTAATGATGAGAAGGGAAGAGAGGGGCAAGTTAGAGTGTCAGAGTCTGGTTCTGCTCTGTGTTCAAAAAAAGACAAGCCATGTATTTCCTTCTCAAGACAATGGAAATAATGAGCTATAGTGGTTCCTAGTGAATAGATACAGGCTTGAAGGTATGACGAGCCTCTACTCAGATGGGAAGCTTATAATTTTTGTTCATACTTACAAATGCCAATCATTTACATCATCATTCCCTGGTCTACGAACTCCTATGTCAATTAAAAAGTCATGTAAATTTTTGTGTGGCAAAAGCTGACTCCATTCACAGACCCTAGCATAAGTGAAATGAATAACACAACTTGAGTATTTCTCATCCCTTTTCTTATTTACAGAAAACAAAATGTTTCACCTAGTAATATTTTCTAAACTTTTATTAACTGCAAATGCAAGTATTCCGCAAACTAGAAAAGGAATTCTTTAAAGAGCTCTATTTTCACTCACTTTTTATAATGAGATCACATGTTCCTTTAATGCATGCTTTTCCATTCATCTTATCTCCCTTCAATGTGCCAACAGTATATTCTACAGCATCACTAACACTGTATGACAGACTTTTCTTTCCATGTTTATACCAAACTCACCACACCACAAAAATCTCACAGTATCACCAAAATACAAACAGGCAACAATTTAATATAGTAAAACAACATACAAAGATCACCAAACCTTAGAGCATCCAGGTAGCAGAATTCTACAAGCTAGAATTTGATATCACATCAGTTTGAAATAAAACACA
Organism: Acanthisitta chloris; assembly: GCF_000695815.1. Taxonomy (NCBI): domain Eukaryota; kingdom Metazoa; phylum Chordata; class Aves; order Passeriformes; family Acanthisittidae; genus Acanthisitta; species Acanthisitta chloris. Next base: position 231,576 of record NW_008686385.1, read on the forward strand.
TTTTTCCAAATACAAAAATGACAAAATTTTTAAGAAACTATATGATTTTGAAGCGAAATTTGTCATGAGACAGAAGGTGGATGAAGCAAACGTAAGTTCTACTCTACAGCTGTGGAGCTTTCAGAGTCATACACTGCCAAGTATATGGACCGACTGACATCAGGAAAATAACAGTATCAAGACTCTATCCCTTAAAGGTAGGGAAACTTGCTCAAGGCACAATGGTCTGGTCCATAGTTGCAGAGAAATGTCTCACAAACACAGGAAGTCTGGACTACATCTCATGAGATGGATGGTGGGAAACCAGTCAAAACCATGCTGGAAACCTGCTCTGCATGCTGGTGTACTACCAGCTGTGTTTCAGTGAACCATTTTGTACTTTGGTGAAAATATACCAAAATAGATATGCTGTCACTAAACATTTCTGAGTTTCAATAGAATTTGTTTCAACAGAAGTTTGGCTCATTCTATAACTGAACAAAAACTGAGGGGTAAGTTCAGCAGAATTATCACTGATTAAAATTTTTATTAGTTCTAGAGAAGACATAGTTCTTCTTACTTACCTACTCTTCCAACTAATGAACGTACACTAAGATCTAATTACATCATGTAGCATGTCTTTATCCCTTACATTTCATCTTCTGGTTGATTACAGATGTTCTTAAAATGTAAACTTGCATTTTCTCATCTGTAGGATCAACAAGCACCTGTCATTTTTTAAATGGATGGCTTTGAGTGGAGCATGCAGAACTGTATAAAGACCATATGATCTTTCTAAAAGTCTTTTGAAATACACAATCCTCCTCTGTACGCATCAAGCCCACCCATATATCACTTACATGAATATGTCACTACACACTTAGCAAAATCTTTTCATTATATTCTGACCATCATCTTTCTGTATTATACTCACTCATTCCTCAAAATCATCATATCAGTAATTTTAAATTCTGCCTCACATTACCTGCCTCAACCTCATCTATGTTATTTGAGAGATTTATACATTATATATCACTTTCTCTTGAAATTGTTTGCCTACAATTCAGAAGATTTATTACATCTACATTGTAGCATTTGTATAGAAATATGTAGTTTCCCTTACTGAAGCTGAGATTTCCCCATTTTATCTTAGGAGACTGGAAAGATACACTTGTCAGTATTTCTGATGTTCTGGTGGTGTGCTCCCCAACAAATGCACATCAGATTCATTCACAGATGTGTAATGAATTCTGTCACAAATCAGCACACCTTTATTTTCCAATGGATGATGGTACAAGTCCAGTACTGGTTTTATCTACACATACATGTCTTTTCAAGACATGATTTGCAGGCAGAATCAGACCAGTTGCTCATTAAATCCTACATTTAATTAATACATTATGTGACTCTCTTACATCTCAAAGGACAAAAATATCTATGTTATTATTGAGCATAAAATTACTCATGTATTTAAATCTCATAACAGCATTCCAATTAGAATTCTTAGACAATACAGGCAAACTGGTTTACACAGTATCTGGCTATTAGAACTCCAAGAGAATGGTCCTAGACAGACCAAGAACAACTAGAAGTATATAACACTGTAATTGGAAACAGGATGTGGTGAGAATGCTGAATTGAAACTGAGGGAAAGGATGATCTGTGATCTGATTTAATATGGAGGTGGTGAAGAGATAAACCTACTTTGCCTAAAAGTAGCTAGCTTGTTAGCAAGAAGTCTGTTTCACAAACTATTTTGAAACTTCCAAATTTGTTCTTCAAATACAGAACATGATCATCTAAATACTTCATTAAGGATATTTATATATACACAAACACACACGGAGATAGAGTCCTAGCTCCAAGACTTGTCCTTGCCAGACAACAGCAACAGCTTCTGCTTAATTCTGGTTTCACAAACACCAAACAAGTGGTCAGATCAAGACTTCTTGTTTGCGTGTTCCAGGTACAGCTGAGATCATAACAGGCAGGATGAGGGACTGGAGGAATCTTTCCAGTAGAAACATATGCATAAGGAATTGGGGTTGGACTTGATGATCTTGAAGGTATTCTCCAACCCAGCTGATTCTATGATTCTAAGAGATATTTGTGCAGGAATAACATGCACACTGCAGTCAACATCACTCTGCTGAAGGAAAAAGATAAATATTTCACATTCAAATAAATAAAATACCCTGATGTTTTCAAAGACTTCTGTGAATTACAGTTCTCAGTTCTGAATAAGCTTACAAGTTCAGGATTATTTGAACAAGACAGTCAGAAGACAAAAACTCTGAAACAGAACAAAATACAGGTGACTCCAATAACTTTTGGGTTTGTTTTGGCAGTTTTGGGAGGCCTTTTTAGGTTCTTGGATGTGGGGGTTTGTTCTTTTGTTTTAAACACAAATCTGAGAGTAATTCTGTAGGTCTCAGCAGGCCCAATAGATTCTGTTTCTCAGATGAGTCCTTACTACCTCTTCAGAGAAGCTTTGGAAAAAAATGTACAATGACACTCAAAAATGTTTTGATGTACAAGATGAAGAGACAAACCAAATGGAATATGGTGTGCACATTTGGACAGAGCAATAAAGGGCTTCTAAACAAACTTGCTTTCTGCTGATCTGTGTGGTTGAAGGGGCACACAGTACCTACTGATTTTGGCATAAAACCAGAAAAAAATGTCAAAAGAACATCAGCATTAATCTAGTTGTTGGCAAAAAAAAAAGAGAAGCTATGGCAAAAAGGCACATGGCTGAAACCAGGCTCTGTGATAGCAATGAATGTAAAATGTAGTTCAAATACAGAAGGTATTTTCAAAAAGTTGTAGAGACAAATATTTGCATGGGTAAGTTGTGAAAACAATACAAGGAATTAAGGTTTAATCAGCACTATAGAAAAAAATAGGAACGAGCATGAACAAAAAAGCATGGAATCAGAGGATAATTGGGCTGCAAAGGACCTCTGACCAACCTACTGCCCCAAGCTGGTCCATTGAACGCAGGTTGCTCACTCTATTCAATTCAGTTTTGAGTACCTCCCAGGATGGAGATTCCACAGCCTCTCTGGATAACCTGTTCCAGTGTTTGACAACCCTTGCAGTATTTTTGTTTCCTCTTGTCCTTTCACTATACACCTTCAAGAAGAATCTGACTATTTCTTCTCCTACCATCCTCCAGCATAGTATTTGATGGTGAGAATGCAATCTCCCCTCAGCTTTCATTTCTTCAGGATGACCAAACCAAATTCCTTCAGTTTTTCCTTGTCCATCACATGCTCCAATCCTGTCACCGTCTTGGTGGACTTCCACTGGACTTGCTCCAGTACACCAGTGTCTCCCATGATGTACTCCAGATGCCGTCTTAAAAGTGCAAAACAAACACTGCTGGCTATGCTCTTGCCACTGCAGCCTAGTATGCAGCTCACTTTTAGCACTGCACAAGCACACACCCACAGCTGGTTTATACTCAAATTCTAGTCCAACAGCACCCCATATCTCTTTCTGCAAACCTACTTATGACTCATTCAGATCCCACTTTATACCCAGGGTTGTTCCATCCAAGATGAAGGATTTTGAATTTCCCTGTGTTGAACTTTACGAGGCTCCTCTCAGCCCACTCCTCAGTCCTGTCCCTCTGAAGGGCAACCCTGCTACCCAGACTACCAACCACTTCCCACAATTTTGTCTCCCCTGCAAACCTAAAGGAACACTCTATCTCACCATCCAGGACATCAAGAAATTCTTTTAAACAACATTGATCTCAGTACCAGTCCCTTAAGCATGCCACTACTGAAAGAGTTTCCAATTGGACTTGGCATTGCCAGTCACAACAACCTTGATTCCAACAGCTGAGTCAACTTTCCCACCTATCTTGTTGTCCACGTAAGCAGACCATATCTTACCAGTTGAGTTACAAGCATGCCATGGGAAATTGAAAAGGTTTTGCTAAAGTCAAGGTATTAAACATCCACTGCTCTTTCTTTGTTTACAGGGCCAGATATTTCACCTAAAAGGGAAAACATGTTGATCTGATCAGACATGTATAATCTCATAAATCCATGCTTGCTGTTCAAAATTACAATTCCCTCCTTGTGCCTAGGAACACCTTCCAGGAACATTTGCAAAACAACCTTCTCAGAGAGTGAGATTAGACTAACCAGATTGTAGTCCCCAGTATCTCCTTCATGCCCTTCCTCAAAATCGACATGATACTTGCATTTTTCTAGTCATCAGGAACCTATCACAATCATCATGACCTTTCAGTGATGACAGAATGGCCTTTCAATGACATTAGTCTCTTCTTTCAGCATGCTCAGAATTAATCCCATACAGTGTCATTTATTTATGTATGTCCAATAGAATTAAGCACACCCTAATTCTACCTCTATTGTAGGTGAAGCTGCACCTCCACACACTGCTTCTAGACTTAGGGACCTGAGTAGCTTGAGAGTAAGCCTTACAAACTGAAGAGCATTATTAGGTGTCCTTCAATCCACAAGGACAGATCCTTGAGCCCAGTCTTATAATGGATATAAAAATTCTTTCCTTGTTTGACATGAGACCTGCTAGCTTAGAATGTCCAACCTCTTCTTTGTCCCTCTTCTGGGACAACCTAAGGACCAACAAGCATGAAACTTGCAGTAGGCACAAAAACGAAGGAGTGACACAATGTCACACCACTACCTGGGACAAAGACTGAGAACTTGAGATCTTTAGGAGATGACATGAAAATTATTCGATGCGTATCACACAGTCTGAAATGCAGGGAAGAAGGAAAGGAACACAGTAGGATGACAGGAATAGCTCACAATACCTTTGGCCACTGTTTTTAACAGTGGATCTCCATAAATTGCTGTTATCCAGCAAATCTGTTAGAGTAGAAACAGATTATGAGTGACTATGACCATTTTTTTTGAACATCCCTATTCACGCTTGAAAGTGAATTGAAATCTACATGCTTCTTTTGGACTGACTTAAAAATTCTTGTGCCCACTGAGAAGCACAGTGGCAGTGATGAAAAAATTTGAGTCTCTTTGAAGCAGGGGACGTGTTTCATGAAGAACAGAGACAGGCTACATTTTCCAAAACAAAAACTCCTGAGAAAAGTTGTACTATGGGACACAGCTACCTATAACAGATATTTTTGCTTGTTACGGTTATTTATTCTCAATCAAAAAAAGGTTTCATAACCATGCAATACTCAATTACTGAAAACCACAATATCTCTATTTAGCAAGTTTTACTTTACCCATTGCTGTGCTATATTTTGACTTATTGAGGCCAATGGGCAAATTTTCTTTTACTTCATTAAATACAGAATTCCCCATCTTGCTTTTAGAGGAAAGACAGCAAGCTTTCTATTGCAGCATACTCTATAATCTCTGTTCTCATCTGGTCCACTTAATCATAGTCCAAGTTCTTATAAATATTTGGCTATTATAAAAACTTCAAGAAGCTACAACAGTCAACAGCAGAAACACCATTTTGCAATTTATTTTGGAGAAAAATCATGTATACAGACTTCTCTCTGTGCACATGTGCTACTGTATAAATTTATAGGTATGCATGCATATTGTAGGTGTATTCATTTGTGAAAAAAATCCACATTAAGAATGAAACAAAAATTAATTTTCTTCAATAGCCAGTGCACAGGAAACATTATATTTCATTAAGGCTTGTTGCCTCTATTTTTACTACTTCTATTTTACAGGTCATTGACAATACTCTCTTCAGACACTACTTCTATTCTGCCTTCAGTGTACATTTACATTCCTTCAGCAACTCTCAGCGCAGCACCTGTTCTGCTGACACTACCCCCATACCTTGAACAACAGGTGTTCATAATTCAGTTTTGCATTCCCTGACCCACTGAAAAATATCTGTTATTAGGACAAATATCAATAGAACAGATTTTACACATGTAAATGGCAATGCAAACTAGAACATCAAATCATAATCAGTATCCAAACATAAAATTGCACATGACACACAGATATTAATCTATTTTTAATCTATCCATCTGGAATTCTATTCTAGCTATAGATGACAATATAAGGCATTACAAAACATTCATAATTCAAGTGAGAGTAAGGCAAGAATCAAAGTCTTCTAAAATATACAGCCATTTCAATTGCTCAGTTTGTTTTCCATTTTAATCCTAATTCAACAGAAAAACATACAATAGGCTTGAAAGTATGCACAAATTAATAACGCAGTGAAGCTTTCTTACATGACTTGGACTCCGGTGATGGTGGAGAAATGTTGGACACAGCAAGGTCGCTCTTTGATTTTTTAGGCTTTTTTGCATTTACCTGCCAAGGTTTATCATAACTTCTAAAATCTCTTCTTGTCCCCTTATTTTCTGTTAAAAGAATCAAATCAGACAATTATAACATTTGTATGTTCATTTTTCCAAGACTTAATAAAGAATTAATCCAGAAAAAACAAGGCCTATCGGTACAAACCAAAGACAGCTCTTTTTCTTCTTCTATTTCTGATTTCTGCTAAATCTATTTATTCCATTTCCTAAATTTCAAAATTTAGAAAGTAATAGGGTTTTCATTAATAATGTATCTAATTTTTGTTAAAAAAGTCCTTAACGTCCATTTATTTTCTAACATGTTTTACTGCCTATGCTTAACACTGTATATTTGAAATAAATAAAAATTTGACTTGTCAGCCAACTAACATTTTGACTATCAGCAACTATTTGAGCTCTACTATAGTCTAAAACAGGTCACTGATCAATTTTTAAATACAAAGCTAACATTCTAATAGTAACTTAAATCAGAATATAAAAGCCAAGATTTCTACTTTACAATCAAAGCAGAAGCTATTTCAAAACATTAAGTTCATGAAGTAGCATAGCATCTTCTCATTAAGGTTTGGAACAATAGGGTATTAAAAATGTGCATTATTAAGAAAATACCTCAATTGAGGTTAATCTCAGGTATGAATATATCACAGGAGGAAAAAGGAAAACAAAGCCAAGAGAAAGGGAAAGAAAACAGGACAGAAAGGGACTCAAGGGACCTTTATATGCACATTCTTTCTCACTGAGACTGGGACTGCTTCCATTCTGTAACTCTTAACTCATACTCACATGCTATGTACATAGGCTGAGCTGATAGTCAACAATGTCTATTAATTTAAATATCTACTGGACAAACTGGATTTATTCTGCATGCCCACAACCATAGAGTAGTACCTGTTCAGTAGGTACAGGTGTGGCCAGGAAATCATGGACAAAACTATGGGAAGATTATACGGGAGACTAGCCCTTTCCAGCATACAGAACATACCTGATGTTTCACTCTCTGCCCAAAGGGCAGCAGAGCCAGACAATGTTCTCTGAAGCTGACTGTGGTTCCCCTGTTTGGACTGAAGATGATCAATTAGAAATGGGATTGGCTGGTCAGGTGTCTCTGTTATCAGCTTGGTCATCAACTCCTTTAGAAAATTAAAACAAAAAAAATAGTGAGATATTGCACCTACACTAATCTTGTAATTACCAAGAATAAATGAATGTTTATAAATTAAAAGTCTATTTTCAACTTTGAAGAAAACAGCTGGAAACATCCACCTCCTCAAACTATTGCTACTTTTGCCCCACAAAGCGTTCATGACTGAAGTGTTCTTAGCCTATATAGTCTCTTATCCACTGGAATTTAAGTTAAAAACCCAGCCCCTGCTACGTGCTCAAATTTACCCCAAATAATCTGAATATTGTTCATTTACCCATTCAGAACAAGCACCTCTTCAGAGAAGCAAGGAGCTCTTCACTGACCCATATACGCAAGTTTCTTTTCATTAGAAATCGTTATATCAGGAAGGTTTGTGAAATTTTGATCTCAGCCAAGCATAGAACAATTATCTGCTTAGCATATGCATTTTCACCTCTGGAAACACCAAGATCTGATCAAACAGGCAGACATATATTAAATCAAGCCCTCAAGAATACTACTGTATAGACATGAGCAGATCATATTTTTTTTTACACCGTTGCAGACATGGATACAGAACCAAGGTCAACAGGAAAGTATCTCCTATGCCATGCATTGATACTATCCAATTGTTGCTTTACACCTTGGTCTTGGCAGAGCTGCAGAAAAAGAAGTACCCTCCATATTGCTGCTGAGGTTCTTCCTGGCTCCCTAGATGTAAAACACAGATTAGGAATCCAGAAAGAAGCTGTGACTCTATGCTGCACTTGTGCCCTGAGAGGAAATGAATGACTAATGTGGCAGGTGAGGTGACCCTGAAATCCACATAGCTCTACAGGAAATCTCTGACTGCCATTGCAAAATGTAAAAGCTCCGCAGAAATAAAATACTTACATGTACAACAAAATCAGAAAAACAAACAAATAAAAAACCTAGCTAAGTTATTCAGAGCATTTATTCTCTCTTCACCTAACCCCAAGCATAAATATTACCATAACTACACACACTTAAACAAAAGGGTGTGGAAAAGTAGTGCAGATAGACTTAATGAATTTAATAATTTTTTAAATACCAGTAGTTTCTTAATATTACCATCAGTTAAGTGTATTGGGAACAGATACTTCAGAGGAACTATACTGAATAGCAGCAAACATGAATAACAGCAAGCATGATTACTAAAGCACAGCAAGTTATCTCTGTCTACTTCAAGACTCTCCTTTTATGCAAGCAGTAGCATAAACAATCGCATATAAGTGAAAACAAGGCAGAAACAAGTTTTCCATTTTTTAAGAAATTTAACTTCTGAAAACAAAGAGAAGAAAGCATGCCCAATCTCATATGTGAAGATACAATCTCCTGTGATGTGATGTTTGATATCTATCTACAGGGAGCCGAAAAGAACTCATGTGTCTTTGGTTTAGAAATGGAACTTCACGGGGAGAAACTAAGCCACTTACTAATCTTAGAATTATTAAAGCTATGGAGTGTACGTTCAGCTAGACTGTCTCTCACCAAGGTAGGAGAAACCCTCTGATATACATCAGACAAGAAAAATCCAGAAATTGGAGTAATTCATACTTTGGTTGCTTGGCAACACTAACAGCAAACCTTTCTTTTTTTCCCTGCCAAAATGCAGAATTAGTGACAATGGAAAGATGTAATCTTGTGATTGTAATGGACCACAATAGCTGTAGGAATTCCACTGCAAAGGATTCTATTACCAAAGGAAATGTGTCGATCTGTAATAACTGACTTGTAATTTAAATAATTTCTCAGAATCATGGGTTGAAAATTATTTTTCTGTCTTAGATGAACGAAATCAAGACGACGAGAACTGAGATACGTGCATTGATTCTATCAAATTTTTAAAGACATGCATGGGTAACAATTTTTCAATAATAAATTACGAAAGTAACGTAATATTAAAAAAGGTAATGCATAAAAATAAAAAATTTTAGAATACCTACATGTCAATGTAAGACAAATGCCACTTGATTGTTGCCATCACTGACTTGCTTGTAACAGGAAGAAATGGTCTTTAATTAACAGAAATAGATCTAATAAAATAAAACTGATTATAGGATTCTTTACCTTCTATGAGGCAGAGCAATCAAACTAAAGAATATAATTGCACTAAATACAAAAATAAAAGAAACACTGCTATTCAAGGTATGTGAAATTAGCTCCTATTTAAAAGGATCACTTTTTAATCTACAGTTAACATACTGATTAAAAGGCCTGAGTGATACAGAGATTTCTGCTGTGCCAGAGAATAATCAGTTCTATTCTGTGACAGCAGTTAGAAAAGTTTAAAGAACTGCAAATATAAGCTACTTTTATCTATCCGAAATAACAAATGAGTTGTACCAGTCCTGTACGCCTAAAGCTAAAAAAATAAACAAACAAAACAAAAAACAAGAACCAAAACCACAACAAAACATAACCAAAACAAACAAAACAAAAACAAACAAGCAAAAGTAAACAAAAATCCATAAACAAAAAAAACCCACCCAAACGATTGCTGGAATCCTCATAAACCTCATAAACTGAAGAGGATGCAGTTCAAAAAACTACTACTTATTTGTGTAATAAGCCTCACACCGGTTTACCTGAAGCACTTTCAGAGATGACAGTAAAAATAAACGCAACTCGAAATGAACACAAAGGCAACTCAGATTATGAAGCCTGCCATTTAAGGAAGACAAAGGTCTTTACTACAAGTATTCCACTGCAAAAGGGGAGAGAATAAGCTCTTATTGATCTGCTTCTCAACCTGCTTCAAGCAAGGTTTGAAAGTGGTCTCCAAACTTGTCACTTTCCATGGAGTTCCTGAACTCTGGAGAATGTGTGAAGAACACCTCCACCTCCATAACAAAAGCAGTGTTTATAGATTCAGACACCCAGTCTGTGTAAATTCACATTCACATGCAGGGGGTGTTATCTCTATTCCATATACTTCTGCTGCACACACTGTCAGAGATCCCAGAAGTAGGATCACAACTCCATGATCCTCACTGCCTTTGCTTTCTATCAATTTCTGCCACCCAGTTCATCAAGGGACCTAACTCCATCTGCTCAGCCCCCAACCCATGCTCTTCAAGCCCATGCTTCCTTTGAGACTTTTGTAATCCCCAGCAAATAGGCAATTCCAAGGAAGTATGTTAGCTGCCTGTGTTCAGTTGCTTGGCTATGCCATTAGGTGGAGGGGTGGAAGGGGCACAAGAAACAAAAATAAAACCAAACCCAAACCACCCAACAAAAAAAAGCAAAAAGCTTTACACAGTAACAGTACTTAGTGAGCACACAACTAATTTTAAAAGTAAAAACATACTTTAATGAAGGTGAAAAGACATTACCAATTAGGAATGCCTATTAAGGGTACTCTCATTTTACACCATTCCCTAGTAACTAACTTGAACTTATCCAAAGTTTGCTTGATGATTTCATCTGTTGCTTGGCTGACATATTAATAGATTGCAGGCATAACATACTACATTGTAGTCTAAGTATACACTTACAAGTTTCAAAAAAAGATGACAAAAGTAAATGTATCAATTAAGAAAACCGAAAGTGTACAACCGGGTACAAAAATAAAATTCCTTTTTGGTTAGTAGCAGTCTGATCTGACTCACAATGTGCTAAGTAGGCAAGGTTTCACATGAAAAAAGAAAAGGGAAAAGACCAACTAGTCTCAATGAAGCCGCCTCTGCATTAACAGCAGAATGAAAATGGCACATCATTGAAACTAAGATTCATTTCTTGATGAAAAAATCGTCATATAAGTTTCAACTGTGCTTGGAAACAGAAATGAGAGACATGTCTTTTAAAAATTTTAACTATACTGTTTGCATTTATAGCTCGAATTTCTAAGTTTTCTACTTGTTCTCAATTTCACCTAATTCAGGTAAGAAAATTATGTTCCCCTGTGCAGAGAGTGCCTTGTTATAAAAAGCCATGGCAGATTGGGTCTCCATGCGGCCAAATGAACTGTTCACTACCCATAACCTCTCTCCTCCTATCCTCTTTCCATAGCTACGTCTTCCTTTCACTCTGTCATTTTGCCTTTTCTATCAGTTGGCCTCCTCTCAGTCTCTTCCTTCCAGCTGTGTAACAAGTGAAGAAACCAGTTCACATGCCAGTAATTATGAATTTCCTGTGCACCCATGAGAGTCGCTAGGGCACAGAAAAGGGGTGAAAGGGAACATACATGGTTACTAAAGACTACAGCACTAAGGTAGGTTTCTGCTGCTTCCCCATTATATTGCCCCAATTAGGTTCTCCTCTGACTGAGGGCAGAATGAGAAAGAACAGGAAGAACGGTGATATAAGCTCCAGTCAGTTCACTCCTCAAGGATTTTACCTTGCACTATGCAAAGTAGAAATGAAATCAGTTATTTCTACTTTCTTCTGTAATGGTATCTTCATATGCTCTTATATTCACTAGTTTTACTGAACTATGCTGAACTGTTTTAAAATAAACCAAACTTGTAAAAGTTGATTTCTGGATGTTCCCAAGAGAGATTCATGCACATATTGATGAGGCTGCAAAAGATCTTGAAAAAAGAACAGGTCTAAAGTAGCAGTTTAATATATTAATCCTTTATAAAGAGAATAATCTCTCACTATTGTGCTATCCTGAGATCCTCTATTAGTTATTCAATGAAGGCTCAAATTTTAATTTCCTTGTGACTGTCCACACATTTTAATACAAATGAAGCAGCCTTCACAGTCTATTAATCATAGTCCCAATTACAAGAATTATTAGCTATGTCTAAATGTACCTATCAGGTTATTAAGTTAATTAAGATACATTCTATCTTGCCCTGCAAGTGCTCATGGTAACTACACAACAATCACACGTTTTAACTATACAGACTTCTACAGACTATGGCACAGCATGCACAGATTTTGGCTGTATTGTGCTTTTTTCCATGGTTTAAATTAGATGTAAAAAGTAGGTAGAGTGAATTGCCCTCAGAAGATGTCTGTCTCCTGACCAAACAGACTAGGTGGCTTAGGTTTTGATGGAATGCAGTGCCAAATTAAGCCAATTAAATACAGCAGGTCTTCACAGTGATGTCAATAGCAATCTTGTCAATAAAGTCAAGAGGGACTAGAGGGCTCACAGTTGACTAGCCAGTGTATGTCCACTTAGGATAAGAATTGCTCTCCTGGCTCCACTGACTGTATTGGCTATATATATTCACTACAATGGAGCTTGGACACTTAGAAGACAGGCACATATCTAAATTTAGGTTTGCTAATCACTTCATACTTGCTGTAAGTGAACAAAGAAGGTATAAAATTGAGTCAAAACTTGTGGAAGGAAAGTAGGTTTAATAAACATTTTTTTAGTGATTGGCACATTTATTATTTTTTTTTATTCCCCTCTGATTTCCGTGGTAAAAAAGCAAGGAAATAAATTTTTAAAAGTATGTTTCATCATTATTCTTACTACCTACAATAAGAGTCTGCAAGACTTAAATGAGAGCAGAAAGGTAAACATGACTCCTTCTAACACAAAATATTATTTTTATAGAAATAAATGAGAAATAGCACATCCTTTTTTTGCAAAAGATGGGCTATATTATAGTCCGTACTGTGATTTTACTCCTTTAAATTCTAAATTGCTTGAGAAGCCCATAATCAAAATGGACTTCAACATCTTTTAAGTGTTCATGAGATGCTAACCATATCTCCCTATGAAATAAATTATTTGACTCTAAGCCAATTTCTACATAAACGCAATTCACCTCTGCCATGGTACAACAACAGTTGAAAGCAAACTTCTATAGGATTCAGCTAGCTTGTGAAATAGTCATATCAGCTTGCTTGTGAAAATATTCAGGCTTTTACTTGAAAATGGCAAAAAAAACCCCCTCAACCAACTCTTTCATTTTTTCAAAGCCTCAACACTACTCACTTCTGCCATTTCAGACAACTATGCAGCTAAATTTAACATAACAAAAATGCAGTACACAGCATGGAGGACAGACCACAGAGAAATTACTTTGTACATAGAAGCAAAGAGAAAGCACAAAGCTTATATGGTAGCCGTGATACTACTGTGCAAATAAAATTCCCCTAATGGTGGCACTGGTAGGGAAATGTACAATATGGGACAAGTGGCATAGGTAACGTTTTCAGACTCAGGCTACTATCATTCAAAGTCTCAAACTGCTTTTTCAATGTCTCAACCAGAGTGATAACTCTAATATGCAAAAGTGATAAACTTTTGGTTTATACAATGAAAGTAATGGGAGGAAGTCTGAAAACAAACATCATTGAATAGCTTGGTCTTTCTTAATATTCATCTACAAAATATATGCATTAATTCAGTAACAGAAGACTGATTTTTGGGGTTGTGTTACTAACTATTTGTTTAGGAAGGCTATTGTTTAGCAACACACTGGAGATCAGAATGGAAACCACATATACTTTCCACTACAAAATGTTTTTGCAAATCATATAATCAGTTCTGTGACTTGGATGAACTAGCCCTATCTGATGTAATTCCAACTCATGTATGTAAAAGTTGATAAAGCATGCATCATTGACCTTACTTAGCAATCCAGAAACCTTTTGCCCTGGTGAGATCTGGTGTACAATTCAAAAGTTTCAATGAGTATGCTCTTGACAATTCATCAAACTCCACCAAGCACATTATATAACATTGAATATCTACCTGAACCACTTGCTGCATTTATTTATCCTTTGACGGATTTTTTCCCCTTTTATCTTATTCTTAGTATTTCAAATATCATTATCCCAAATGTATTATACCACTTCTGAGTTCACAAAAATTGTTTCAAACACCTTTGATCTTTGGCTTTATTATTGAAATATTTCCTTTCCCCCACTCAAGCAATCCAGACATGAATGCTGTCAAAAGGGAGGTCACTGGTACCAGGTTAGTGTAAAACATTAACTAATTCTCAGTAAAGAACAGGTCTCTCTCTCATGCTCTCTGATATGCCAATCATGGCAATAGTTACCACATTTTCTACAACAGTTTTCAAATCACAAAGATTTTCTGTGACAGTTTATACTTCTTTCTGCAGTCCTGTATCTCTGCATAACAATCTCACACTTGTGGAATTATGCCTATCACATCATCATCTGAACTCTGCAAGGATTTATCAAATGAGGGTAGTTCATGTTATTGCAGAAACACTGTAAGGTTTCCCTGAAGCATAATTCAGAAATCTTCCTCAGTTTCCATTCACTCTACCAACCAGTGGAAATTCTACCCTGAAGGCCACATACTTCACAGTTCAGCCAAGAGAAAATGAAAACTGCTGGTTTGCTGAAAGGTCTCTAGGATTTACATCAAAAGGAATACTCATAGATAACAGCTAGGAAAGACTATTACAACTTGGACTGAAATTACAGCCATAAAACAACACTGACTGCACATCATTGCCTTACCTAAAAGCTAACTCAACAGGCTAGAGCTGATCTTTCTCTGATCAGCTGAAGTAATCTTATTCCAATTTCAAGGTCTGAGGTGAAGACGCTTGTTCTACCATGTTCAATGATTCATTACTGCAACTGTTAAAAAAAAAAATTCCATCATATTTCCAGTTTAAACTTCACTGATTTTTGCTTTAACCTGTTTGGCACAGATTTTTTTTTCAGAGGGAGGGTAATACCAGGAACTAGAGCAGCAGGTATTTTTGTGGCTACCTTTGGTGGTTTAACCACAGCCAGCAGCTAAGCACCCACCAGCTGCTTATTCATTCCCACTCCCAGTGGGATGAGGGACAGAATGGGAGGAGAAAACCAAAAAAAAAAATAAATTCATGGGTCAATATAAAGACAACTTAATAACCACAGGGAAGAGAAAAAAAGAAAAGAAAATCCAAGAACAAGTGCTGCCTATCACACTCACCACCCTCCCACTGTCCTGCCAATCCCCAAGCAATGGCTACTTCAGAAAATGTACTCCCCAGGTTTTACTGCTGGGTATGACATTATATGTAAGGAATATCTCCGCCCATGTTGCGTTAGCTGTCCCAGCTGTGTCCCCTTCCAGCCCCTCGCCCAACCCCAGCCTGCTTGCTGGTGGGCAGAAAGAGGAACAGAGAAGGCCTTGACCCTGTGCAAGCACTGCTCAGCAATAGCTAAAAGACTGGTATATCAACACTGGTTTAGTCACAAATCTGAACTATAATACCATATGGGCTGCTGTGAAGAAAATCAAGTCCGTCCCAGCCAGATCCAGTACAGTACCACTACTGCAATGATTATTAAGGGCTTATGAGTGGTGATCAGAAAAAGGCTATATATGAAAAAAACAATTGGCGCATTAAGGGATTGACTCAGCAAAGCACTTAAGCTTAGGCATTTTTTATGCATGAGAAGTAAATAATTATAAAGTCAAGTGCATGTTTAAAATGCCTTGATGCATTCAAGCACTGCTCTGTGACTACAGAATTGCAAACATTTCCTTCTGCCAGCCTACCCAAAAAAAAAAAAGAGGTTCCTAGAATCTGAAGATCGATGGAAATCCTTTCAATCACTTCATATGGAAAACGAAGTATACACATTCAAAACGTGTGCAGCAACCAATCACACCTCTTGGGTGCTTTTCTTTTTCCCTGCAACACACTTCAATCACCTATTTCAGCAAAGTCAAAAAAAAATGTAAATACGTGTTTCCAAATTAGACCACACATTGAATATATTGCTGATATACTATCAGAAGACAAACTTCTCAGAAATACGTTGACCATTTATCACTTTTTTCTAGTTCCTGTTCTCACAGTTTAGAGGATTTAAAGTGACTCAAGAAAATCACTATTCAAGACACGATTTTATAATTCCCCTTCCCCCCCTTCAATTACAGTCATATTATAATATCTCAAATACATATAATAGAAGTATGACATTAATAAATTTGGTCCAGGAATCAGAAGTCTCATTCTCAATACATAAAATCACAGATTTCATCAGTTACTCTTAGTTTTTACAACAGAAGACAGAAGGACCTACATCTGGAGTCGTACAGCAAGTGATTATGTACTGTAATGCTGGTGAAAGCCCTAGTCCTACCTAAACTCATGCGCAAGGTGGACACTTGCCCATTGCCTGAAACATCCCCTAATCCCTCTACTTGCTTCACTGCACTGGTAGCTACACAGTGTGCACTGGGGTTCATTCCACCAACAGTGGCATGGTCTCAGAGAAAGCACTGTCAAATCAAGTTTTACAGCAAAATCTTCAGAGCCACAAGCTTGATAGCCTGGTGCTGTGCTCCTCTCTCCAATTCACATGGCTCACTACTACTCTTCTACCTATTGAACACATAAAGCATATACAAGTGAATAAAAGGACAGCTTTTTTGTAGATAACCACAAACTACCACTAGTGACAGCATGAATCACTGATTAATTTTACAGGACCATACCCTACAAATGCTGAAAGCATCAGGGAACTCAGAAAAATGGTCAATGAAACATTTCAAAGCAATCTGAAATAGATAATGTAAAGACTGGGCTTGATTTCAGTAATATTCCTTTGGGAATAGGATTTCTGGTCTTATGCAGTAAAACTCTGTGTGTGTGTATATATACATATACATATATATATATATGGACTAAACATGTATCATTGGAAATACTGAATATATTCAATACTTCCTGTATTATTTTGGGTACATATGCAAACAAGAGTTAAAATGAGTTTTCTAGTGTTTTGCACGTATTCAAGAAAATACATTCATTATCATTGTAATGGCAAGGCAACTGAGGTAAACCATAATTCATATATTCATTAATGCATTCCTAATGTGCAATGCAAACTCTACCTGAAACATAAAAGCATTAATTTCTTCCTTTTGTAAAAGACATTTATTTGCTGTAAAATTACATTAACATAAATCTGGTATTAGAGGCTGTGATGTACCTTAGAAAAGTGAAATGCATGTAGTCCAGAAATTGTCCATGTCAGCCAGTCAAATTTATATTGCTGTCATAGTTTAACCCCAGCAGCCAGCTAAGGCCCATGCACTCACTTAGTATGGAAGCCCCCACTCATTCACTTGGGATGGAAGGGTAACAGTGAGGAAACTTGAGTGTTGAGATAATATGACAGTTTAACAGGTAAAGCAAAACCAATGCACACAAGCAAAGCAAACAAAGGAATTCATTCACCACTTCCCATGGGTAGGCAGGTGTTCACCCAACCGCAGGAAAGATGGGCTCCATCACATGTAATGGTGACAAGGAAAGACAACTGTCATAAGTCCTAATGTCCCCCCTTTTTCTTTCTCCTTCCCCCAACTTTATATGCAGAGCATGATGCCATAGGTTATGGAATATCCCTGTGATCAGCTGGAGTCAGCTGTCCTGGCTGTGTCCCCTCCCAACTTCGTGTGTACCCCCAGCCTCTTTGCTGGTGGGGTGGGGTGGGGTGGAAGCAGAAAAGGTCTTGGCTCTGTATAAACACTAATCAACAATAACTAAAACATCCCTGAATTATCAAGAGTGTTTCCACAGATCCAAAACACAGCCCCGTACAAGCTACTGTGAATAAAATTAACTCTGCCCCAGCCAAAACCAGCACAATCACTTATATGTAACAAAATGGCTCTTCATATACATTCAAAATGAAAAAAAATTACCTTGAGTGCACCCTTTTAAAAGCCCATCAAAACTTTGCTGGCTCTTTAAAAAAACTGGTGGTAAGTATTCACGTTAGAAGATCTGATACTATACTCAGACAAGTTCTCCCATGAAAAGCCATATGCAGTGAAGAAAAAAATTACAGTGATATTTACATGTCAACAGTTAAGCTTAAAAATTTTGTTTAAAATATTGTTTTTCTATGAGATTCTTTTTGGTTTTTACACTTCTATTTTAAAAGCTACTAACTGCATGCAAAACCATGGCACCCAAGGCAGAACACCACCATGTGAAGTCACTGCAAGTCATTTAACAGTACCACAAGAGGAATTTCCCACTGAGAACTGTTTGGCAGTCACCCACTCAGCAGGAGAGAAGGAAAGAAAAGCACTCAGGACTTTCAGGTGAGCAGTAGACACAGGTTTCCAAATCCTAGATCCATCACTCATTAGTCACACAGCTTTACCTCCTCACTGGTTTCACCATAGCAGGCACATTATCAGCTACCAAATGCTCATTTACCTAGAAGGTGTGAGAAAGACTTCTGAGGCAGACCTCACACGTGAACAAAGGAGACAACAAAAACATAAAAAAACAAGCCAGCAATAATATATTTTGCACAAGAATATTGACATAAATACAAATATTTGGAAATCTAAGTTTTAAAAAATAATCTCCAAAGACTTAAGGCTTTAAAACATGAAGTTTGGCTAGTAATCTCTCATAGGTGCATGTATAAATACACATGCAGAGATTTACAGTATGAAAGTAATTTGCAGCTCTAGAAATTCTAGTTATATTGGAATGACCACAGTACAGATTTCATTTTACCATATCAGACCTTCTGGGCCATTTTGAGGCTGTCACTCGGTTCAGTCTTTCAGCTGAATTTCAAATCCTATCATTTGCACAGTGATACTTCAGTGTTGGCCTTACTATACAAATAGTTTTGAAATTACCCATTGAATGAAGATACTAGAATCATACACTGGCCATAAATTTAGAACTAGAAATAATGTTTCTGACTCTTAAATATCCCCTTTTTTAAATGACAGCCCTTATAATAAAATTACTTCTGATGTATGACCACAATATAATGGATGGTTTTAATCTAGTGGATTTTTTTTTTATTTAACACATGGCTTATTACAAACGAGAAAAGTGACTCTGTTTCATTTTCAGTTCAACTATGTAAACTTAAATTTCATGATTTTATTACCAGAGTTAAAATAATAATTTCAAGCATTGTAGGGTTATGCATGACTGTACTAGCAACACTCTGGGCCAGTAAAAGACTTCAGTAGCTAAACTTAGAGTTATACAAGTTGCCTCAAACTAAAACTGCATTTTGTCATTCTTTCTAGTATTGATACTATCAGTCTGACTTGAAAATACTCCAGGCACATAAATGGTAAGTGAACCTTTGTGATTCGATATACCTAAAGGATGTGCCTATTTCATCAAAAAACCTCCAGATCAAACAAAGCCAGTCACGGCAAAGTGACCACGAGCCAAGATTAATTTTCCAAGGCAGTTGCCTGAATAGCTATGCTACAACCTGCTGACACTCGTCTGCAAGGAGGTGTGAAATGCAAGTCTAATCCCTGCAGGCTGAACATGATACTGAAAACAGGATCTCATAGTTCCTGAGCAGGTGGATAGCAGAAGAACCGTAACCATTTCTTCTGACCACATTTTAAATTCAAGATTCAAACCTTGATCGGTGCCTTTAGAAAGACAGCAGACTCCAAGTAAAGTGGATTGAGTACTGTTAGAAAAAAAAACAAACAAAACCAAACTAAAACCCCCCACTGAACAATCTGAGCAAATAGGAGTTTGCATTCTTAATTAAGGCTTTGGGTGGTGTTAACACATGCAAATATAATGTGATACCTGGGGCAAAAAACCCTATGAAAACTATGAAAAAAAACCTGTGAATTGGAATGATGGACTGCATAAGACTGCAGGTGGGAAGTACCTACAAACATTAAGAAGCCAACCATGTTCTGGGCTGCATCAAAAGAACAGTGGCCGGCAGGTCAAGGGAGGTGATTCTGTTCCTCTGCTCTTGTGAGACCGAGCCTGGAGTACTATAGTCAGCTCTGGGGTCACCAGCACAAGAAGGACATGAACCTGTTGGATAAAGTCCAAAAGAGGGCCACCAAGTTACCTAATGAGGAAAGGCTGAGAGACTTGCATTTGCTCAGCCTGGAAAAGAGAAGGCTTCGGCATGACCTAACGGCAACCTTCCAGTACCTGGAGGAAGGAAGATGAAAAGGTTATCTTTTTTTACAAGAGCATTTAGTGACAGGAAAATGGGGAATGATTTCAAACTGAAAGAAAGTAGGTTTAGATTAGATGTTAGGAAAAAATTCTTTACTGTGAGGGTGGTGAGGCACTGGAACAGGTTGCCCAGAGAAGTTGTGGATACCCCATCCCTGGAAGCACTTAAAGCCAGACTGGATGGAGTTCTGAGCAACCTGGTCCAGTGAAAGTTGCCCCTGTTCACGGCAGGGGGTTTGGAACTAGATGATGTTTAAGGTCCCCTCCAACCCAAACCGTTCTATGATTAGGTTAACATGAACAAAGTTCATATCTGTTTTACACAACATTGTGGCAAGCAGCCTCAGTTGAAGGAACAGAGATGGTAATGACACTGGATTTCGTGTTTCTGAATAGGATTGGATTCACACAGAGATATGTTCAGTATAAAAGATTATAATTTGAAAAGATTCACAAAACACATCTACCATGTTTAAATTTGACATTTAAATTTAAAGACATAATGACCAAAAAAAAAAGAATTTATAATATTAGTTTTATAAGGCCACTACGGAATTACCTGTCCATGTAACAGATTCTCTGACCATACCTAACATACGACCAGAATTAGACCCCTTGCCAATATAGTAAAGCCAGTACCCGACACCTGCATACAACCCTGGTTCTCAGACAGATTACTAGAACCTAGAGAGAATATAGGGCTACCATCAGCCTGAAGAAATGCAAAGCCACGCCCCTTATCACACAGGATACTGTCTTAAACTCAAGGCTGTGTTGTATCAGGGGAAACAAACTTTCAAAGCTGCCTGCTAAACCTATGCTACTGCACAGTAAGATATCAGACAGACAGGCAGACAAATAATTCAGGCTGTGATATAAGAAGGAATATGATTTAACAATCCAGTGGCTAGTATTAAAGACTATTTAGGTAAAATATAGACAGTACTTTGACACTGGAGAGCTGCTCCACTTCTAGCCACACTTAAAAGAGAAAACAGGGAACTGTCATCTCTAAAATACTGCACAGCAACACCTGTTTTTAGCTCTAGCTTGACACTTGAGACCTAGCTAGTATTTCAAGCATTGCTTTGTGCTTTGGCATTTAGTACTATGGACAAGTTCATGCTTAGTATGTGAGGTTTCTGAATCACCATTTTGAGACACATAGTACTACCCATGCAGTGTTTGGACATAACAATGTGACTAACAAATGTTGGATTCCACTGAAATTTCGGTAATTTGGCTTGTAACTAAATGCACATCATTGCTTAGATCATAGACTCAAAGATTTTTTGTTTGTTGGTCTTGTTTTAAAAAGGAGGTCTTGAAAAATACCATAACTGCAATCACAGAAGTATGAGCATTAGGGAACATCTTTAAGTTAGCATCCGTTTCACACAAAAAAATCTCATTTAGACATCAAAGCTTTCTTTTCAATGGAGCCTTGGCTTGATGCTCATTCCACAATTTGAAGTTTGCCTCTGGAAAACACCACTGGATGTTTTCCAGTGGTTTCACCAGTGCATGCAACTAGTATAAAACATAAACCACAGGATAACATACATGATATTATGGAGATGGTCAATCCCATGTTAGCAGAAAAATTAAAACTCAGAGCTATCATGTGTCCATTAGCAGGCACTCTGCTCTGACAGCTTTTGGAACAAGGCACTGTAGCTCTTGCATTATCTATAAAAGGCAAATAAATACTACTTCTCCTGTGAAAACAAAGGAAACAAGTAACTTTGCATTACTACAACATTAGATTTACTTAAGTTATACAGAAAGATAAATATGAGATGATGTTTTAAAAATTTCTACCGCAGTGTGTGCAGCCAAAGTTATTACATATTCTGTGTAAATTCTATGCATTAAAATTATTATAAAAACTGCTTTCATGGTTGTTTTTTTTTTAAACTTGGCCAAGAATTTTTAAACTATTCACATAGAACTTCAAATAATAACCAGCAACATGGAGAATGTGAATTACTAGAGTCCAGGGTGGGGAAGCTCTAACACAGATTTAATTATTCTGACTTTAGCTGCCTATATAAATTAATCCTAAATTTGCTCAAGTAAAGATCACTAAACAAATGCCAAAGAAGTTAACAAATGCTCCCTGATTGTTAGAATTTACTTAAATCATGTCATTTGGAGATGTTCCTTTAGTACAGCAACTAAACAACTGTTGGTAATACGCAGTCTAATTACAAGTTTTATTCATACACTTTGAATAGATTAATATCTATTCAGATATGCATCTTAATTTCCTTTTATTTACCTGTGAGAGATTGGCTTGGTCTCCTAAGACTTCATACCAATGATGTAATCAGCTTTTTTAATAGATCTAAATGTTTAATATGCACCAATACAACAGAGATTTCTGAACTGGAAAGGTCAGAATTTGTTGCCATAGAAAATTCTGGAAATTAATTTTCACCATAGCAAAATACAAAGAGTTCTTTTATATCTGTAGAATTTATATGCTGCAATTGTGGCTGGAACTCCTTAAACAAGACTAACAAGTAGTTTTTATATAGCATTTTAAGAAGACAAAGAGGTTATTTCACATATAAGCAGTTTCTTGATTGACCTAAAGCTACTTGTATACTCTTTTCTCCCCCACAGGAAAGGTCACACTGTTTTGCCTGTCACAGGTAACACAAGATGCACAGTATCTTGTCAGAATAATCACCACTGCAGACTATTTGCAAGCAGATACCTGATAGCTCTCAAACGCCTTTGAGAACACTCAGTCACATCCAGTTTGGTTTGACACTGCTCATACTCAGTGCTTTTCTAACTGCAAGTGCAAAATATAAAAATCCTTCTACAAGTAACACTTTTAAATCAGTTATTTTAACCTAGGTTCATTTAGGTGTAGATGAAGCTTTTGCTTAATTATACATGAACTTGAACTTTGCCATTTGCAAAATCCACAAAGAAATGGGAATGAAAAGAACTGGCCTCTATAAATGCAAGAATACAGAAATTCTTTGCCATGCCGAAGCTATCAGTCCATGAATATAACAATAAAATTTGATTATAAATGCAAGAATTAAAAATATTCTAATAAATATCTAAATAACTATGTTGAGTAATAAAAAAGAAATACTGATCAATATTTTTCTATATTCTAGGACACCTTCCCGCATTTTGTGTACTGCCATCTACTACATGCTACGACATGATACTGGCAACTATTTTATTTCTTCTATTGGGTATGTTCTATTGGTATGTACCTGAATCTATCTTCAGCTCCAGCTGGGAAGACACATTACTAATTCCAGTTCAATTGGAAGGAAAATGCACCTCTGATAGCTTCCATATGGATTTTTATCATCCTCCAGTTAAGCTAAAATTACTTGTATGATTTTCCTCATCAGCGAGCAAGATCACAGAGAAATTGCTTTAATGACACCTTTTTTTCCTTTAATATTATTTTCAAAGTTCTGACAGATTTCTAACCTTTTTTGCCTTCATGGATAATCTCTATTTCAAGTCAAATTAAAATAGATACCTCTGGTGCTCAAAGCAAAGAAACTTCTGAGAATGACAACCCCACCATAGTCAGACTGAAAAAATATTGAAGATTAGGTAGCCATAAGGAAGTAGCCATAAGGAAAAGGCACACGTGTCAATTTTGACCTAAACAGTGCAGGCTTGAAGTACTCAGATTTATAACACAGCATGAATCATGAAGATTCAGCTATGAGAGACAAAGTAGCAAAATTGCTAGGGGAAGGAAATGTTAACACTGAGTGCAGAGGTACCCATGCTCTACCTGTCTCCATCCACCTTCCAGGGCTCCCAAACTGCCTCCCACTGGCACCGCCAGGTTCATTGCTCTGTCTAAGCCCTGAGAAGTTATAGTCACTGCTGCTGTCTCTGTCTAAAAATGGCTCAGTCTTGTGGAAAAACCCCCAGGCTGCCATCTGGGAGTCTCCTGAAAAGCAAGTCCTTCAGTGTCAAGGTTTCAACATACACACAGACCTGGCAAGACTGAGATCTGAGCCCAGGAGATGGCACAGCCTACTCAAGATGAACAATACACTGCCCAGCTGACTGCTCCTATGAAGCAAAACCTATGCTTGCAAAGCAGGCACCAAGATTATCTCCCAAAATGCATGCTCCACGATTCCCTCAACAGATTTACTTGCTTACCTCATTCACTGACTTTGTGCAGCCTTGAAATAAGACTCAAGTCTCATTGGGCAGTTCTCATTTGCAATATGTCTGGACAATTTCAGTCACAATAGGGTACTTTTTCCTTGTTGCAGTCATCAGATAAAAAATACAATACAAAAGTAGCAGAATTTTTCAGCAGATAATTGATTTTACTACATATAGGAAGGACAACCTATTTACATTCCTTTTGCACATCTTGGAACGTACCCTGAAAAGAGACACAACCATATTCCCTAGAAGGCATGGAAAGACAAAGTGGCAAGCACAATTTAGTAATCATGAATACATGAACAGCATGATACACAAATAATATTTAGCTTTGTTCATTTCAGAAATACTGTATTTTATTTTAATCTTGCAGTATATAATGTCAAAAATTCAATCTAAACACTTGTATCAGGACAGTCCTTCATTAACACCCATTTCCTATTCTGAAACCCAACTACAACATCTTGAGTGGAACTGTAACTTGAGTGTCCTTTTTCTTAACCCAGATTCAGCTACTAGAATCACAGAGCCCAAAAAATACCTTTAATCAGTGCACCACTGCATTTACACAAATCAGAGAAAGAGCTATGGTCACCACCACAGGAGATCAAATCCTCTCACTCCATGCCTATGCTTTCCGGAACTGGTGTACTGCAAATCATGTCCATTCCTCTGGAGCACCATGAGGAAGAACAGAGCTCCATACAACTTCTGCACAGAAAGAGAACTGGAAGACTTGCTTCAGGCAAGACACTTCCTCCTCATAGGCTGGATGTCCTATAATCGCACTCGGAACAGAATTCTTCAGGAAAAGTGAACAGTGAGTGTTGAACTCTATGAAGAAAACCACCAAACTTTACTGACAATATATGAAAGATATTAGATATGATGGATTACAGCCAGGCACATGTTTAGCAGAAGAGATGGTCTAATGCCAAATGCATAGTTCTAAACACTCAGGACTACACAGCTGCACTGACACTGCAGGATCTGCATCAGGCTGGGGCTGTAACTGTCCCTACACTATAACAGTATATAACTGGAGTCTGTCCTCTGCATTTTTGACCTGACTAAATTTCATTTTTGTTTTTCAAATCTCATTTCCTATGTTAATACAAAAAGTATGCTTCGAAGTAAAGAAGCCACACCACAAACACTTGAAAGTTTGGTTTATGATTGCTCATACAAACTTACTGTGGTTAATTTTTGTATGTATTGCAGTAATCACACAAGCCTTTAAAAACACATTCTGTAACACTCATTCATCTTGACTTTCTATTTGAACAGGTTTTGTATAAAATATAAAAATAATGCTCAAGTAACGGATCAAATGCAAAAGTCATCTAGCTGGCGGGAGGCATAGAAAGCATTTTGCTTTGCCACAAATATATATATTATTGATATACACTGGGCTCATGAAATCTTTTGATATCATAGAAAACTAGAAGAAGAAAACTCAATATTCCACTGAAAGCAGAACAAAGAGATGCTATCAGAAAGACTTCTTGATTACTATGGTACCTATTATAAGAACTGACGAGAACGGCGAGATCCCATTTTGTGTAATACTACAGTAAGTTTTCAAATGCTCAAATATTAGACAAAACCACTGTATGAGTAGCCATAGAAAATATAATTCAAGCACTTTTGTAGTACAATAACTACAACCAATAGAGCTCATGGGAGCTTGAGACATCCAAACAATCATTTCCATCAAGCAATTCAGCCAAATTAGGAAGTTCAACTGAAAGTCAACTCATCACAAAAACTCTACTGGCTGCTTTAACAAAAAATTGCAGTTTATCAGACTTAAAGATGTAACTGTTTTTCAATATGTATATGTATATGTATACGTATACGTATATGTATACGTATATTTCTACCCAGTCCTAAGTTGTATATTGCTGTCAACCTCTATCCAAAAACGATGGCTATAAATTTTACATTCTCAGACTTACTCACATGTGCTCATCAATGTGTCATTATGAAGAAATTTTAGGCAGCACAACTTTTGACCTGAGGACAAGCACAAAATATAATATATGAAGACTTAAGCTAAAATATAAGTGACCCAACTACTGCTAATCATATTTTTGATCACTTTATTTTGTACCTCTCACTATAATACCAGCACTTACATCTGAAAATTAGATCCATTCAAATGCAGATTTATAGGTAAAGCTACTAGAAAAAAGCTGAAGGATTTGTACAGTTTACCTTCATGATTTGCCACATGGATTACTGATTACTTGTTTCATTGAAAAGTTACTTGCATACCTAAGTCCTTAAAAAAATCCTCACCTAAGTACATAATGTGCAAAATCTCCCTCACACGAGCTTTAGTTGAAAACTGAGTACCATGTAAACACCAAGCTGCAAAAAAAAAGGTCTCCGAAATGAGAGGATATCGGACAATACTATTTGGCCCCTGAGAGGCCAAGTGCATTGGTTAAATGGGCTTAAGGCTGACACTTATCATACCATGCCCACAAATAAAGTAGCTCTGAGATAATGGGGACAGCTAAATAAATACTAGCTTACATAAGCAGGATACAAAGATACACTTTTCACTCTGTAAGTTACAGATTAGCTAAGTTACAGATATGATAGCAGTATTAAAGCCATTTGTGCATAATATAAAGTGTAAGTATGAAATAAGAAACAAATTATTATTGGTCTTTGTGTACCAAAAATTAAATTAATGTACATATTTTTTCCCAAAGAAAAACAGCAAGAAAAATGACTTTAAAAGAAGACATGAAAAAAATGAGTTCTAATAATTACATCATATGCATCAACTTATAAAAATCACTTTCTAGCCCAAACAAAGTAACTTCAACATATACACAAAACTTGTGTATTTCTTAAAACTGTCATTTGCACTGTGACTATCTCCTCCATGTTAACTGCCACTGCGGATTTAGTCAACCGCCTAACCTTCCAGGGACACGATCTGCTACATCCATCAGCTGTCCTCTGGAGTTGGCTTTCAAACAAAAGACTAAAGGACTATATTTTACAAGAAGCTAGAGCCTTCAGTAGATATTTAAAGAAGTACTTCTGTACCAACAACTGAAAACTTTATATGGGTAGCAATGGTGATTTTTAAGGACAGATAATTGAATTGTAGCTAGAACTGCAGTTAGGCCCATCATTTCTCATCAGACATTTCTACCATACAGACTGCAATGGTTTAGGCAACTAAAAACCACTTTATCTCTAGAAGCTGAGATCTGGGTAATTTCAGAAGATGTGATAGGGTTTTGGGTTGAAGAGCTATTTTTAATAACAGCCAAAGCAATATTAATCTCATTCTCTAATGTTTTTTATTTAGAAAACAATGCCTGTGAGTCACTGGTGTATCTTTTTGTTTGGTTCTGACACTGCAAAATAATTTCCCAACTCTGACAGTGATTGCCCAATTAAAGCTTCCTGATAATTTGATTGCTATTTATTTAATATTAGACTAAATCGGCCTGGTTACAAGTGAAGGCTTTTCCCTTCTAAATCAGGGTCTCACCAGCTGCAGCAAGGCTCCCCATGGGAACACAACGTGCTCACATGGACTGCACTACAGCCTTGAGACTTGTCAGTGCTCTGAACTGCCACACTAAGCAGGGGAGAAGGGAAGAGAAATCAATTTTATTTTTTTTTATTGTGTGGCACCAATTAATGGGATTAATAGTACTACCAGACACTGAGGCAGCACAAAGAAAGAAGAGGAAGCAGAAGGACCATAATGAGCTCGTGGCCTCACTGTGAAAACTCCTAAACCATGTGAAGACCATAGAAGCCAGAGGGGTTTGCAGCCACTGTGCAGATAAACAAGACAAAGGAAGGGGAAACACAAGCACAGAATAGTATGTGGCAATGCAGCCGGACAGCCGCAGAAGTAGGAACAGCAGCCAGATACCTATCATTTCAGTATCCTAACTACTGTCTATTTTATTTCCTCTTCTGACTTTTTAAGTTCTTCTTCAGTGGTTAAGTAAATCTTAAGTGGATCTTTATTTTGGCCAACTTCATTCTTCTAATCCTTTTTTATTATCATAGGGAAACATAGAACAAAATAAATTCTCGAGTTTCTTATTTACCTTTGTTCCTTTTTCTCCACTGTTACCTTTCCTTTCCTTATGTTATGCCTTTGTCCTCAAATAGCTTCATCACCTTACATCTTGTATTAGACTGCAGGCATTACTATCTAATGGCATTATTCTGAACTGTGGCACACTTAGGAGGAGCCCTGAAACACTTTCTGGTTGGGTTTTTTCCCTTGGGGGTTCTACACCATGCAAAAGCATGTGTCTTAAGAAGATACTCAGTGAGGTGCAGCCTGTCATCTTTCCAAGGTTAGTCCTATGAAGAGCTGGTCCTCAGCAAAATTAGGAGTGGTGGTTCATGACAGCACACCCAGAGGAATTTCTGCATCTGCAAACCTTGGTTATCTCCTCAGCTCAAGTTTCCCTGGACATCTCTGCTTTGTCCTCATTAGGTAGGAAGGACAAGATTCTTCAGAATGCTTAGGAAGATGAGTACCCAGGTCACATTGGGTGTATAGAGTGTGTTGTACCCAGCTGGTGTGGACACACGCAGTTAACACAATGTGTCTGAACAGGAACACACAACACCTGCCACATTCATACAGGATCTCTGTCCAGCACACATGGGATTCTCAGGTGAGTCCCAATGCTTCAGAATGTCCATATGCATTGCATAGCATGTACACATACACATTTCAGTCTGAGAAATCCCAGTACACTGAGTCACAGAAATCCAGTAATCTTATCCCCTCTCTTTTCTTTTCCTTCAGATGAAACTGTATCCTTTTTCACACAAATGTCCCCAATTCACTCTCTACAAAACTATCACAGAATCTGCCTCAAATTTTTTTTCTTCCTAACTGACCTATGCATAATCGCTTCCACAGGTTCCCTCCAAGGTCACCAACAACTGAAAGTACCTTCCTTTTCAGTTCTATGAACCATGTCCCATGTCTCCAGAAAAGACCACTTCCACTTATTTAGGCTTCTAGGATGAATTCTGTCACCAACAATACAAAACAGCTTTTCTGCACTAGTGCACCAAAACACAGAACTTATAATTCAGATTTACTTTGAGATAGATACTTGACCAGAGGAACATTTCACAGTTTACCTTTTCACTCATACAAATGTCAGCAGAGGCACAATGCCTGTCAAATTGAAGTGTAACTCCTTCTTCATGACAGAGTTCATGGCACAGCAGACAGTGTTAATAGTAGTGCTAAGGGCACCTCTAATTCCCTGGCAAATCTATGCCTAAACAGAATAGCCAAGATCAAATACTAGAAGTCAGACACTGCAAAACATGTGTACTTCTTTAGATGATAAGAAGTAATATTTTCTTGCATTCATCCTATGTTTTTCACTCTTTGGTTATACTCTTAGTAAACACACGCACTAGCATTTTAGAAATGGAAAGTACAGATCCCAAGTAACCATTTGACTCTAGGGACTGAGATGATAAGAAAAAAATAGGAATGAAAAAGAACATGTTGGTAATGTAACATTAATCTTTGTCATCCCACCCCCTTCCATTTCCTAGCCTTTCTCACTTTCACGCTCAGTGTATTCATATGGTCCACTTGCTCCTAATTCATTCGGCCATCCTCCCTAATTATGCAATTCCCTCTTCTGTTCTTTCACATAATCTACTCAGCTGGGCTCCATGACATTCTCCCAACCTATAAGGAGCTGCACCTTTAAAAGACAAGATCCATACAAAGCTAACTTAAGCACACAAGCTCCTGGTACATGGGGCTGAGCAGTTAGTTAGAACTCATAGAGTGATTTGCAGATCACTTGTGCCCATCTGGCAGCTTGCTACTGGAGAGGAAGGCAGTTCTTCCCTCCTTCCCCTCACCCTCTGGCCACCTACATTTTCTCTCCCAAGTCAATGCCACACTCCTCATCAGACCACATGGTGACCCACCAAACTCAGCCAACTGAATACTTTTCACTTCTTTGCAGACTTCATTTTCTTCCATTTAAGCTTCCCAAACTGAGTAACTTTAGTATGACACAACTGCCAGTTCTGGAAGGAATGGGCAGCCAGCAATGAAGATGAACAGGACTTTCAGCAACTGGCCATTAAATCAGTCTCACAACCTGTAGCTCTCA
This sequence comes from Acanthisitta chloris, assembly GCF_000695815.1. Taxonomy (NCBI): domain Eukaryota; kingdom Metazoa; phylum Chordata; class Aves; order Passeriformes; family Acanthisittidae; genus Acanthisitta; species Acanthisitta chloris. Next base: position 262,239 of record NW_008686385.1, read on the forward strand.
GTACTAAACCACCAGAGCGTCTGGAGTAAAACAAACTATAAGAGGAGGAATGTTTCAATTAAAAAGGCTCTGGCTGAAAGACCCAAATTTTCCTGACTCCTGCCCCAGAACACAGCTCCTCCAGAAGCCAACAAAAGAGCTTGATAAGTACATTGTACCAGCCACTATAGAGAAATCTGGTGCATGAATAGAGTGATTTTTATGCACCAAATATAGCAGGGAGCTGGGAAATGAGCAAAGAAAAAGAATGCTTCATGTAAATACCTAATAAGGTAACAATTTCAAGTCTGTGTTTGGACAGAAATTTTATAAGAGGTGGCTAATGTAAAATAGCCTTCTACTTATCATGGGTAAGCAAGTTCATATGCATTTGCATTTTGCATGGGCATTTCCCAAAACTGTAACACATTTACCCACAGTGATATGTAAAGTTATGTCCAAAACTGAGGTGCTTCACTGGAAACTCTGTGTTAAGGCAAAGATAATACTTGAATGTTATGCAAGAGGAAAGGAAAATTGTCCAAATCAACAGAAGAGCAAAACCAGAGGGGCATCATAACAATAGCCAAAGAACACTGCCTGACCACTCACAGACGGAACTGAAAATAGGTATTGGTGAAACTGAGTAGCCAAAGGAGAAATTAACACAGCACAGCATATGGTAACTGACATAAAAGTTAAGGCCATCAAAAATGTCACTGTTACAAGCTTTTTAAAAGGACATTAACCTCTACACTGAGAGCAGATATGGATGTTGGGTTGTCTTGGCAAAGGAAGAGGTGTGCATTTCAAGTGATCATGCTCTTTACCTGTGTCCTAGGATTAAACTCAGGAGTCCTTGTGTCTCCTATCAAACGAGTGCTGCTTTTCAACACCTTCAGCAATGCCTGAAGCAGAGCAGTGGTTTAGTCAGGAGGCCAACAGTTTCCTAACAATTCTATTTGAAAAGTGTATCACTTTTAACTGTTTCTCATGGTTTCAGGCAAGTAAGTATCTCAACACAGAAAATATCCCTTTGTCACCCTTTACAGCTAATATGACATTTCTTAGGAGAATAAGAAAGTATGCGATCTGTGCAAGGGGGATAATACAGAATACAGGAAATGACACCTCATTTTATCTGAATTATTACAGACATTAAAGCATTTGGGCAGTCTTTGTTATGAAGGCTGGTGAACATAGAAGTGCTTGAAGCCACCTCTCTGCTCCAGAAGTAACATCACCCCTCACTCATACAAAAGCACATATGCTTGCCCAGAAAAATATTGCGACATTAAAAAAATGCACATCTTAAAAATCACTATACAAAAAAAAATCCCAATCACTAGACAATTGAAAATGAAAAATTATTTGCCCCCACTTCTTCACTTCCATAAACAAGACAGACAATGGAAAGTCCCATGTGGGAAGGAAAGACATTGCAGAAAAAAATAAAGAGTATTGATTAGACCTTCAAAGTTGGAGGCAAACTGTGAAAGGATATGTTAAAATGCTCTTTAATATTATATTTCTAACTCAATTTTTTATCATTTTCATTACAAAGTAACACTTTTAAAAGAGGCAAACACCAATAACAGTTGTCTTTCAAGGTGTGTCTTTATAGCCAGTGCCAAGATAAAGAAGCTAAGAAACTCACTTGTTACGGAAGAGTAAAGCAGTGCAACACATGTGGCAAGAAATGCTGGTTAAGGTACTAGCTGCCCCCTACCCTCCAGAAGCCCCAAAACAACCAGAAGGCTAAGATTGTCCTGACTCTAGAGCACGGATAGTACCTAGCCCACCTGGAAAAGCAAAGATCAGCAACAGCAAAGAACATGTTAGGAAAGAATTATAGGCTGAGTTAAAGCCAACACAGTTTTTTAATTAATATTTGCCACTTACCATTGATCCTTTGTACCAAAAAACTGGATGAATCAAAAGAAACAAATCAGTTGAAAAGCTTACTTCAGGTATAATCAACACCATGCATTAAATGCAATCCAAAACTCAGAAGAGACTTCGCAATGTGAAAAAACACAAAGAAAAGAGAGCAGTAGTAATGGGCTTATTTTGTTCCAGACTGATTTGTTACTGCAGGAGTTGCCAGGTAAAAATTCAAAATCATCATCTGCTAGTAGCTTTAGGCCTTACCATTGGGCAGCTGGACTCTAGTGGGACATGATGGTGAGAACAACTCAACTGAGAACTTCTCATTTTCCCAGCTACTTTTTAATGCAAGCCAGTTATGCCTTCTGCTCTCCCTCTCAAGAAACAAAGTACTTGTCATTCTGAGAGTTCAAAAACATTAAAAGTTAATGTAACAAAAGAATGTCATTATGACTCTTTCATTTTATCATTCTGTATTTCAGATACAATTCTTCCAATTTAAGTATTACTTTGATATTTATTTATTTGTGTGTCTCTTGACTGGAAAGAATTTTTTTTAGAAAGCAATTAAGAAAGCCCACATTTCCCTTTCAATAAAGTAATGTTTTTTCATTGTGGAAACAATGTTTATGTGATAATCATCTATGTTTGTGACCACACAATGCATACCTGTATCTGTGATCTCTTTCACCATCTTTTTCCAATATGCTTTTAAAGTCTTTGACTAATTTCAGACAAATTCCTAGAGGAGTAGACATCACAAAAATGCAAGTTCTTTCAAATGCTGAGAAATTAATAACTAGTCAGGTAGCAAGAGCAAAATGCGATTTTCCTCATTCAGGAACAAAACTTTTGTTCTTAAACCCAGGTTCCACAGGAGAGAGGAATTACAAGTGTCTCAACCACAGCGAAATTTCTGACAGCTTTTACATCTTGAAAGTCCCCACAAAAGGCAAGTAAAAAGCATAAAGCCATTGGTCATGAAACTGTTCATGGTAAAAGGTGTCTGTAGTTTTAATTAAGTTTTTCCACTTGTTTTCCTTTAAAGACAACTTTACCAAGGTAACTATCAGAATGCACAGTGAATTCTCCAAAAACCAAAGGACACCTCTACACAAATTTTTACCTTTGACTTTCATTCCCCTTAAGCAGGTCTTCTCCTTCAGTGCACATCAAGGCAAGCACAAGGCCCTACTGCAGCAGTCAATAACAAAAAATAAAAATTAGAACTTAAATGTGATTCCTTCTACTGTGTAACATGGCAGCATTTCTAGATCACTGCTGGTTTCCACACATTTGAAAAACAGCTAATATTGGCTCCTCTGAAACAAGGACTGCCAGGCTGAAGCAATGTCAGTACCTAAAATTATGCACTTGATGCCTAAGTACTGAAAAACCTGGCCTTCCAAAGGCTCCATCTAGCTGTTTGAAATTAAATGCTTCTCCAAGTAAATTTGCATCATCCAGAATACAGACTCTTTCATGCTAGCAACAGAATCTAACCAATTAAGTATAATATCAAAATAAAATAAAAGATTATCTGAGCAAACTCAAAAGAAAACAATACTTTGAGGGCATCCCTATCATTCACATTGCAGATGTTGCACCTTCAAACATAATTTGATACTACGTGAAACCTTAAACTGGTAAATTAGACAATCAAGTTGACTGTCTACATTTGTCCATTTAAGAACTGAGGGTAAATATTGCTTCAGAAGACTGTCCAAACTCCAAAATTCATTCCCGAGCTTTGACTAAGTCAGTCACTATAGATACTGTTCATCACCAAATAAGCACATTAGGATGTGTTAAGGTTTAAGTCAGAAGTGTAGTTATTTTATTTAAATAATGGAAGCCAGGCCATAATATACAGCAATAATGCCATGTCGTTTAGGGGAAAAAACCACCATAAATTTTAAAAAACAATTAAAAATTGCTATCACATTTGCTTCAGTAATTTTGTCTGCCCAATAAAAAAAAAGACAGGGGTGGTATTACGAACATAGTCTTTACAGGGTTCAAAATATAAATTGTAGCTCTAACCCCACATTACTTGGAGGAAAAAAAAACTTAGGTAACCAGGGGTTTGGCATGTTTATTTTGAGAAGAGGCTTTTTATAACTCAAAGAAATTACAGTTCTCTGGTTTGCATAACAACAATGTACCTGCTGGATCCCTTTTAGCTGCAGTTCTAGAAATAAAAAAATTCCAAACCACTAAATTTATCTCAGAGCTTTTGAAGATTTATTGCAATCTGTTCTTACGAGTGCTGATCCAGCTTTTAAATTCACAGTAACTAACTGTCAGGTTGCCCAAATGAGAACACAACTGGATGCTAAAGAGATATAGTCATAGAGAAGACTAGATGTATATATACAGGCAGCAGGATTATTCATTAAGATTATTAGCACACAAAAAGAATTTGTTGGATTGGATGCTTGAAACGCAAAGTGGGTCAATACTTCACTCAGACAGAAATGAGTGGGTGCTGATTCTGAATACTCTGTCCCAGCCAATTTTAGGCACACACCTCCTGTTCATATTTCAGAAAGGAGAAAAAAACAACAGTGAAACTTCATTGCAGAAATAATTCATGTTTAGAATTCTTGTTACATTCCAAGTTAATATGAAAAGAAAAAAAATCTTAAAAAAATCAAGTAGTGCTATGGTATGTGTTACCACAAAAATCCCAGAAAAGAGGCGTTTTGAAAGGGCATTCCTCAAAGCTAAACTTGTTGTCTAACCACAGTATTCTCAGATGCCAATAATCTCTTACAGAAATATGTAAAAAAAGAAAAAAACACCCCACAACACCCACACAGAACAAAATAAGGCAGCGCATGAAACCTGACAGAATTTAAGGGGTTAACTTAAGACCTTACTGTCAGCACAAACAGCACCTGCATGCTCTGGGGCATTCAGAAGTTGACTTAAACGTTCACAGGAATTTTACCTGCAAAAACCTTAGGCACCAAAAAGATGAAATGGCAGCGAAGTAACAGTTTTGAAAAACCATGACTTGGGGACCTACATTCGACAGGGGAAAATGAGGCTGAAGTATCAAATGTTGTTTTGCAATCTGTCTTAAATCTCAAAATTGACACAGTCTCAGATGTACACACTAATTCCACCCACTTTCCTTCCCACCTCTAATCCATAAATAAGAATTTAACTAGTAAAAATGTTTGGAATCGAGTGAATCTGTGTGTTACCATTCATAGCTGAGTGGATAGGACTTCCTACTATCTGTTAACAGGTACTGGTAGTCAGAAGACCAATGCTTGCTGAGTCAGCACAAGCTCATTAATTCTTCCTCCGGGAGGTTACTCCTTGCCTTTCTTTACAGAGATGGAAACAACTTGTTAACCAAGGGAAGGCCTATGGTCCTCCTGCATCTCACATGTCAGCACTTCTCTTGAACACTTCTATTTTACACAAATTAGAAAGATAATTCAAGTGTCAAACCACACAAAACTTCAGCAAAAATGTTCTTAAGTAAATACTGCTGATTAATGAAGTACAAAAAGCCCTAACTGTGGTAACAGGAGGCCACAAAAACAGGACAGAATGGAGAAAAGAGATGATACCACGATAACTGCAGGCAACTGGAACAGAATGACCAGCTAGCAACTAACAGTAACTATTGCTCTTGACTGTAATGTACTTTATCATCACCACTGGCTGTTCCATCCATCAGCCTACTGTGCCTGTGTAATTGTCTAATGTCTATGGTGTAAAGTCCTCCTGACCACTGATCATTCACTATGCAAGTACGAAATGCATTCTGTTTATGTATCACCATCTCTGTCTTCATCTCAGAAAGCCTGCAGGTCTTCTCCCCACTTTCTTCTTTCCTGCGACTGCCCTCAATTACCCAAGTATTATTTTATGCGCTCCCTAAAATGTTGGCTTGAAGCATATATTGAGCAATTACAGTCACAACCTGCTCAGCAAATAACACTGCAGAAAACTGAATCCAAGTCCACTCTGTTCTGACTTGGTATTAGAAAATTAGCACTCACTGCAAAAAAGATGGCTGTCATCCATGACAAGAGATGACTAATTAGCATCAAATCCAGAAGTGGTGTAAGAAAACACTAGCTGTTCCTGAATGAGAGACGAAGCACAGGTCTCTCTTCTCGATGTGTCAGAACTTTTAGACACATGAAAACCTGACGTGTTAGTGAATATATCTGACTGAACACATGGTATTCTTGAAACACCACAAAGCATATATAATATGAATACTAGTATAGAGTACAAGCTTCATCCTATGCACTGTCTTTGATCAAGTCCCATCAACTTCAAATACCTGTCTTCCCTTTACTAAGGACTACAAGATCAAGCACAGGTTGCAGATCTTCAATAAACTGTTAAGAACAAAAAGCACATCACCAAAATGAAATATATAAGTAGATTTAAAACAGCTAATCAGGAAACGGAGGAGATAAGAATTACAACCCTCTTCCTCCCAGTGCTGTGGATTAAAATAACTGCAAACAGCTACAGGAATGCAACATCCTTAGATCTTAAAGCCACTCACTTGCATTCAGGTGTAAGTGAATTACACACACAAAACCCAATCTTCCTGGTATACAGGAGCACACTAACAACCTGTAGAAAGACTACAAGATCTTGCAAAGAGCTTTTCACAGATTCTTTCTACCATGATGAAATTCCTATGTTACAGTGATTAGTGAAATATGTAATGATATACGAAACGCTGTAACAAATACAACTTGTTCATCTTTCCTTCCACCATTGATAACTAAAGCAACGTACAAGTACCTAAACAGTAGAGACGAGCATGTTACACTACTGAGAAACTAGGTTAAAACACAGTGACTCAACAGTGATGTCAAGTAGTTTGTTTGAATTTTAATGTGTAAACCAATGGGTTTAGGAAATTAAGAAGAAAATAACAGCTGTCAAGGGCCTAATTCCTCAACAACCCCAAAGCACTTAATTCCTATTGAAATATACAAGAGTCAGTTACGTATATAGACCTAGCAACTCTGCTGATTGAACAGTCTTTTACTGAGAAATTGAACCACACAAATGTTTCAGTTACTATGAATTCTTTAACTAGAAAAATCACCTTCTGTTCCCTAGTACACAGTTACTGTTCCATCAAATGTAGCTTTATTTATTGTGAAATAAAAATATCTAACACCTGTGACACTGAGCCAACACAGTGTCTCAACAGCCTCAGCATACAGATAACATAAAAACTGACTATTATTGAACAGTTTTCTAACTAAATAAGAACCTTTCTTATGGGGGTTGGCAAATGCTACCCAAAACATACACTGAAGATGAGAAATCCACCACATCAGAATAAAAGAGATTTCATACATAATAAGCTGGATTGAGAACAAGTTGAATACTGAAAAAGGGAGACTTATGCCATGGGGTAATACTGCCAGAGTATAATATATGTGCATTTAGATGTAAAAACCGCATGAGAAACAGGATGATAAAATGGTAATAATCACGATTGCTCTAGTACCCTTTCAAATTCTAAGCATTCACAGCTTATGCACTGAAATAGTAAAATATGCGCATCTGTGCATCTACAAATCCGAGCAAGTGCATCGTTGTTAAAAAAAAACAAACCGGAAAATCTATAGCAAAAATACGGTTCCCAAGTGTACGACCTCAGATTAAAATTTCAGAAAACACCATCGACACGGACTTTTCGCAGGACAGATTCCTTCCCGAGCGCCCGGTCCGGACGCCTCCGC
>NW_008686386.1:0-23806 GCF_000695815.1 Acanthisitta chloris
CCCACCTCCCACCTCCCACCTCTCCCTCCAAAATGTGTTCTCACTGCACTTGTCAGACCACTTTCTCCAGCTGGATCTGGGGCCCAGGTCCAGGTTTGGTACCAGCACTGACCTAAAGGCATAGCTCAGTATGATTCAGTGATGCAGTTCTGTGTGTGTCACTGTCCCTTGAACACAGGACACATATTTAGGTATAATAGTAGATCAAATTTAAATGGCCAACATAAAGGATAAGGTATAGAGTATTGTAAGGCATTCTGTGTTTGCTAGTTCTTCATTATTTTCAATCAGGGCTGCAAGTGAGTTGTGTAAGGAGAGTATATCAGTGGAGATTGCTGTGTAGTTGAAGTGCATGTGAGTACAATTTCATACGTGCCACTTTCTGTCTGCTGAGTTGTGTTTTCCATTCAGAGAAGGAAAGCTGGTGGAACATACACTGACAATTTGTTCCTGAATTTTCTGGAAGGTAACCACAGAACAACAGATTGCTCAGCCAAAATCAGTATGCAAGATTCAAAGCCTGTGCAACTTCAAACTCTCTTTCCAAGTGTGATTTGCTGTAGTAGTGAACTGTGCATCAAATTTCTGTCAAAGCATTTCTAAATGGCCTTTCTAAAATATTTCTAGAAATGTAATTGGAATGTTAATTGGAAAAAGTTGAGCTCTGTGACATTCTCATAAATCTGGATAAAGTGCAACAACTCTACATTTATACTGCCCTAATGAAAAACACCAGCACAGGGTCTAATGAAAAGCACCAAGGCAGAGTCTTAAAACATAAATGGTGTCCAACTTCTTTGCAAACTAAGTTTGGATCTGAAGTCTCACTGATTTGAATTTAAAAGTTAAACTAGCTTCCTATCACTCTCTAATCCATAGAGTCAAATTCTTCCCTGAAGTGTAAACAGAGTATAGTGATCTCAAACAGAATTTTGCCAATTATAAAAGGCCAATTTGTTGTAAGTAGGTTAAATTCCAAATAAAACCATGTATCTCAGAACCACTACAAGTGTAAGTGCTTTTTAAAAATCCACCCCCATCTTTAAAATTAATTTTTTTAAAAAAAATATGTTAAAAAACCCTCTGTAACTACTTTTAATTGGAACTACCAGTTTGAAAGGGAAAAAGGCTCTTTAAAGAGAAGGTTCCAGGGAGACCTTATAGCATTTGCCAGTACTTATAGGGACCTTCAAGAAAGCTGGAGAGGGACTTTTTCCTGGGTCATGCAGTGATAGGACACAGGGGAATGGCTTTAAACTGACTGAGGGCAGGTTTAGATTCTTTACTCAGAGGGTTGTGAGGCATAGAAACAGGTTGCCCAGAGAAGCTGTGGATGCCCATTCCTGGAAGTATTCAAGGCCAGGGTGGATGGGGCTTTGAGCAACCTGGTTGCTCTAAACTAAATTATCTTTAAGGTTCCTTCCAACCCAAACTATTATGATTCTATGAAAACCAGCTGAAAAGTAAAAAAAAATGCTCACAATACGTCAGGACAAATGAGTTTTGGAAGATTCAAAAGCTGTGTTTTACAGGCTTACAGCATGACATTAACCATCCAGCAAATCAAGAGCTGTTGACAAGATTCACCATAAGGACCCACACTAGCAATGTGCATCACTGCATTGCCATTGTAGGAGAAAGTTTCTAATAAAGAGGTGCATTTGATCAGACATTTCATTCCACAAGGACCAGTGCAAATGGGGAAGAACAGATTACAGTACATTGTTTCGTTAAGAGTATGTGCTTTACAACCAAATGCTGCTCTAAACACTGCAAAACATCAGCCTGTTCAGGCTGCAGGTGCAATAAATGCAGTAGCACATCACACACAGGTAAGTTGCACTGGGGTCACACCATCATATTTTCCTAAAATACAGGAAGAATTTTGCTTTTAAACCTGGAATGAATTTATCTGTACTAAATGCTTTCAAGCATTTTAAGTAAAAGGAACAATGATTCAATTAATTTAGAACATCACGGCTTACTCGAAATCAAAACGTAAACTGGAGCCAAAAGTGAAAGAGCAAGATTAAATCCTTGTTTAACAATAAAATTTTGAGATAAATTCTGAAAAATGTGATCACAAAATATCTAGTTTATTCCAAAAGCTGTTAACAAATACATCAAACCTAGCAGTGGAAAAATACTGGAAATAAGGGCTAAAAATATTGAGGGATACAAAAGATCTGTACAAAGTCATAGGCAAGGAAGCCTGTAAATTTTGCAGTGATGTAGCCTAAAGAAAAAGCAGAACCAAAATAAAAGTGTGATGGAACATAAATTGTAAGAGCATATTTGTAGAGTAAAAGGCTGATTATAATGGCAGTTTGAAAAGTTGAAATAGGTCTTTGTTTTTCTTAGATAGGAGGTGAATAGAAATGTTGATGAATTATTTCCCCAGCTGCTCTCTGAGGAGATGGCAACTAATGCCACCAAGAAACACATTTTCTATAAGAAAGCAAAACATTCAAGAGCATCTACCTCATGGTAAACCAAGCAGTTAAAGATCAGCTAGCAAAGGGCCAAGACTAAGAGTGATAATTGTCTGAGGTTTGAAGGAAGTGGCCAGAGGGATAGGGAAGTGCTTCAGTATCTTCACTGAGAGCATGAAATGGCCCATGATAATCTCATATTCCTTAAGCAGGGAACACAGTGTGTTCTTCAAAGTTTACCAGTTATCACTGTTATTCTGCAGAACAAATGAAAATCTATGGAGAAACTGAAAGAAAGGTGACGAACACTGTATCTAGTGGCATTAGGGAAAATTGTAGAATCTCAAGACTGAGTTTTGCACCAAGTATAGTAATATGCACTAGTAACAATAACCAGACAACAAACAGGAAATTGTCAGAAGAGCTGTGATCTAATCAAGGTGAGTGAGGTCAGATCACTAAATGAGAGATCAAGTCTGACAAATACTATGGAATTTTCCAAGCCCACTCAGTTACAGTGTGCATATCATATAAAAATTTCTCTTGCATGACAAAAGCCTGTTCAGTTAAGATATGCATTTATTACCCTATCACTGCACACAAGTGCACAACTCTTTGTATGCTCTAAATTAAAGAGTAGATTACAAGAAAATTGTGTTTTAACCAACCCCTGGCAGCCTGTAGAAGTGCATCATGACTTTGGGCTAGATTATTCTTTCCTGAAGAAAGACTCAAATAGCAGTGCCTTCTCAACAGGTACTTTGCAGGAGGAGTGCCAGGGTTGTTTCCTGTCAAATGAGTCAACAGAGCCAATCTTACAAACCTTCCAGTTTTTTCCACTGAGTTATGTAAGCTTGGGAAATGATCCTAGTGTTTCATGTTTCCTTTCGATGGTGAGTTACATACTTGGAAGTGACTTAACCTCACATCAAAGTCTCAGATTTACAATTCATTTTACTCCTCTCAGATGCAGGAAGAAGTGTGTTAACAGTGTTTCTCCAACATAGTACCCTGGAGGCAGCTGTGTAGCTCTTCTGTCCAGAAGAGTGTGTGTGAGGACACAGCTGTCCCTTAACCCCTCTGCTGTGAGATACCAACTGTCCAGATCGACATACTCCAAAAACTTATGGCTGAAGGTGAAATAGTAGCCAATCCCAAAAGGCACTATTCACCTCTGTTATATGACTGCAATTCTTGTTGGAACTTTAGAGGCTTGGGGGTTTTTTATTATTAAAAAGAAAAATTTGATTTGTCTCCTGAAACTTTTGATGGGTTTGTATCAGCAGAGAGAGTCTGGGTATAACTAATTCACTCAAGGAATTACTTATGAATTAGAAACAGTAATAGTAACACTAATGTAAACTATTGCTCTGATTTCTTAATATTAATTATTGTAATTAATTATTGGGATGCTAAATAATGAAATAGAACAGCTTGGGTTTTGTCTAATTGCTGGATTTGTGCATGATGTAACCCAATAAATATTTGTACAAATAGATTTTGTCTTTTTCCAGGGAATATAAAGATATTACAAGCAATGTATGCTGGATGAGAAACAAAACTGCCTGACACCCAAGCAGCTTGAGCTTCAAGATTTTTTTAAGGATCTTCTGCTTTACATTCAGACAGATGCAAAACCCAATTAAAAAAAAAAAGCTATTAAATTGAACTTTTAGACTGGAATTTGGGAAATATGGATTATGATCTTTCCTCTTCAATCTATTTCCTTAGTCTTTGGTTGTATTTCTTAATCTTGGTACCCCAATTTAACATCTGCAAAATGAAAATCATGTGTCTGGGAGAGACTATTGTGGAATTTCCATTAACTTATCTGAAATCTTTAAAATTAAAGCAATAATAAGTTATAGAAATATCTTTGAATTCTGATTGGAATATAAATTGGTTTAAACAGATGTCAAAGAAATCCAAGCTGAAATATTAGTAAAACTATATTTTATTTATTGATGGTATTCCATTTACATTAGGTACTGCAATAGCACCTTGGATAATAGAGTCCTCAGAGGACATAAGATTTGCATAGTTTTGAAGAGAATTAGTTATTTATTCAGAAAAGGATAGCCATTTAAACAGCAGCACACACTAAAAATCTCATTAAAAGTTAAAAAAATTCACTGAATATCTTCCACGTATATTGGTGTTTCCAATCAGCGAAACTGTCCAGGGAGCAACCTAGAGATTCTGGCAGTGTTCAAACAGTCTTCCCTCCCATCATGGTGGCTTCTGTCAAAGTGAGGGGACAACTGACTTCTGTTCTCTATCCAGAAATGTATCTGCTGCTTTCCCTGGAGTTGGTCACTCCATGCCAGTGGACATCTGGCCTACTGTGTTCTGTACAGAGATGACAGAAACAGATAGTGCTGCATCTCTAATATGTTTCTTGCAATTGGCACTTAATTTTCAGTAATATAATTTAATATTAATTATTATAGCCAAGGATGCCTCTGCAAATGTGTGCCACCAAATGCACAGCCTGTTTTCAAGCCACTTTTCTTTTATACTTGAAACATGTTAGAATCCAGTCAATATTTTCTGCGAGCATAGCCATATGTTTTCCCTCTCACCCATGTCAGGACCCATATGCTTGGCTGAGTTTGTTTTCTTTGCATGCTCTAGAATTTTTCCATGGTATTGTCTCTTTATTTCTCTGCAAATAACTTAGCTTCAGTTTTGAGCTGACATTTGTGCAAGGAAACAATTATTTCCTAATTAAATAGACATTAAACCTGATGGAAAACTATTAAGCTTTTTAAAAGCACCAGGATAGTGTTTTACTACAGCAAATTCTGTATCACTTAAGAGAAACCAAATTAATTCTTCCCTCACCAAGTACTTTTAGTTTATTATGAAACTATGGGTGGCAGTGATGCTTTAGTGCTTAACAGTTTGTGCACTGATAAAGAACCTGTAGCAGGCAGCCATTGACAGTTAAAAAGATAAACTGCTCATGACAAACCTAAAGGCATAAAACTAAATTTAATCAGAAGTTGAAGCAGGTAACTAAAACTTTGGACATTCAACTAAAAGGTATGTTTCAAAAGAGTTATCCAAGTAGCTGGGGATATTAGAGAAGTGCTCTGCTGTAACTGCTCTTGCACTATGTCTTATTTTCAGATTATGAAGGTATAAAACTAAAATTATGCATAATACCTACCATAGGAGTAGTAGCATATCTTGTTAAACTACTGCAAGCAAATTGCTAGAAATTTATATAAGCAAACAGGACAGTAGCAGTAAGAAGACTGTGGAATTCAGCAGTTTCACTCCTGGACTGAGTGAACATGCCTGTAAGTCACTAGAGTTAGTAAATTCAGTAGTGTAGGCAATAGTATAAGCTTATCTAGTTTTATGTGGAGTAGTATCAAATTTATCCACTTCTACATGCCTCTAGGAGATAAAATAACTCAGTTTATCTGCTTGCAAAATTAAATAGTACATTACAGAATGAAATCATGAAAGTGAATGAACATATCCTGTGTTACCTTAGTTGAGAATTGCACTCTAAGAAGAAAACTCCCAAGATTCTCCTTATTTCTGATGCATCTTTTTTTTCTATTTTTTTTTTGAGCCATCTCTCCAGATATTAATACCTTCTATAAGATTAATTGCCCAGAAAGTACACCCTTCCCAAACAGACTATTTGCTTATCTGTACAAGCTACTGATGCTTTGCAAACCTTTTCCTTAGTGTTACAGCACATTGGTCACTGCTACCACATTGGTCTTATGAACTCTGCATTCTTCTTATTATCCCAAAAGAGTAAAACATCTTATCTTGAGTTACCAGTGCATCAGGAAATGAGTAAAGCCAACCACACTCTAATCCATTATTGTCCTTTTTCCTTTCTTTAGACTATCCTCTACAATGAATTTCTGTTTAAAGGCTGAAAATGCAGATCATTTATTGTCATTATTCAGATGGTAATTCTGATTTTCCTAATATATTAAAATCAGTCTCTTAAGAAAAAGATAAAGGCTTTCTTCTCATTTCTCCTAGGCTTTGCTCAGGTTTCTTGTATGGAAATGAAATTTATTTACACAAAAAAATCAAACTAGTGTCCTCAGGATAAGATTTATTTGGGGGAAAATAGTAGTGGAAAGGAATTTATTGAGCTGTGAACCAATGTAACACTAAACTGATTAAGGGTATGCAAAAAATCAATCATATTTATCTTGATCAAGGAGTTCATGAAGTCAAAATATTTCTAATTACTAGTTGTCATGGAATGGGTGTAAAATGAGCATTGGTTGTTTATAAGTGTCAAAAGGACTCAATATTATTATTGTTATTGGACTATTTCCCCCCCCCCAAACTATGTTCATTAAGTCCTAACTTGATAATTAACACTAAGTGTGATTTCAGCAGCTAAAGTATAAAGCATAGCAACAAGACTATGTTTGTCTTGATTACTTTTCCTTTCATTTTCTTTGGCTCTTTAAAATTCCATTTTCTCAAGGCTGAGGCTCATAGTAAGCTCTAGTAACTGAAAAGGAAAAAAATGCTTATTATGTAAACCAGGAAATGCTGATTAGAAATCTTTCTTATGAAGCAAATGGCTTACACATCTCTGAAGCAGCAGTGATAACTACTTTTTTTGCAGCTACAAAGTATTCTTGCCACATCAGTGTAACTATTCTGAAGCCATTAAGTATGCTTTTAGCAGAGAGCCTCCTGCCTTCTTAGCATTTACACAGGTTATTTCTGGAGCAACAAACTCCAGGTTGACAAACCTGGATATAAGGCTATATAATTAATTGACAGTCAGTTTTGCACACTAGTAATACCCATAATAACAGAAATATGGTTTCAAACTAGGGAAAAAGGTCTGTGCTTGATGACAAAACAGTAACTTGGGAATTGAATTGATCTTTCTGCTTTAAAAGAAAAAAGAAATAAAAAAGAAATGAAGGGGAGATTTTGCATTGTACTCAAAAGAATAGTGAAACAAGTGTGTTATTCACAAACCTGCTGGAAGAGAAAGACTAGGAATAGTGTTCACATTTTACATACTCCAAGTGATACTGTTTACATATACAAGATACAGCATTCTGGTTCAGTTCTCACTTCTCAAAAGAACATCTTGTTGTTTGCTAGGGTTTCAGCTGCTTTTGGTCAGTTTTCTGTGGATTCTCTGGCTGCTTTTGTAAGTAATAGTCACATCCCAGAAGATCTGGAAGTTTTGTGTCCTATGTTGCCAGTGAATACCTTAGGGAATAAATCTTTCTTTCTTGCTCAGTTTCCGACTGCAGAGTGTCAGAGGCAATGAAGAGAGACTCAAAATGCCTCAAGGGAAGGGTGGCACTGATGTCAAACTTCCTTTGCTCAGGACTTTCTTTTGGACTGTCAGTAAAATGGAAATTTCAAAAACCACTCTATCTTTCTCCCCTCAGTTTTTCTCCTTTTGACAAAAAAAAATAGTCAGGCTTAACTAAAATTCTTAATTTCACTGAGAAATGGGTTAAACATTGCCCAGATTTCTCTGATACATCATATATTTCACTTTGATTAGAAATTCTCTGTGAAAGGAATGCTGCTAAATAGAGTTATGCTGCACTGGTAGAGTTATTTTGTTGGTTTAATAAACTGTTAGCCAAGCACTAAAATAATTTAGCAGCTATAGAATAGGAAAACTTTCATCATGACACCATTTTTATCAAATCCAGCCCAATGCAATTATGACCACTGGTTATTGTCTCATGGCCTGTGCATAAAATTGCTGAGAACAGCAATAAAAAATAAAATTAAAAAATGCCATACCTGTCCTCTCCACTGCTTTCTCTTTACACAAAATATAAACTGGTCTTCTAGGGATTTGTTGTTTTCAGATGAATAGAATATTTTGTGGGCTTTCAGCATGACATCAGACAATTTGTCAACATCTAATATGGGCAGAATATTTACCAGTTAGTTTACATGTATGAAAAGGCAGAGCAGTATAAAAAGAAATTATCTATGATTTAAAGTGAACAGAAATTCGATTAATGACTTATTGTTATTATTATGAGTAACATTAAAGAGAATAATGAAGCCCAGTTATGTATCACAACGCACTACTTAAAGAATGAGGCTTAAGATATAAGGAAATCCTTGTCAGATTTTGCCATTCTTCTTTCATCTAAGTATCTAGGACTGATAGATAGTACTCTCTAGTGTCAAAATAAGACCAAATTTTACCATTTTAAATGTTTCAAGGATGACAAGATTCCCATGTTGCTAAGAGCTTCATCTGGTGGCTCCTGAAGTACCTTAGGTGATGTGGGTGATATGAATTAATTTCCAGAGGGTGGCTTTTAAAGATGAAGAGCAATTTGGCTCTGGGTATCTGGGTGGGTGGGTGAGAATGAGAAGAGACAGATGAGTGTTTCAGCCAGCCCTGAGGAGGTGAAAATGAAGGCAGGACTTGCCCTTTCATTTGTGGACTTTGATGAATGTAAACCAGCCATGAGATGATGCCTTCAGGTCACAATCAGCAAATCTAGAGTAAATCCACCAAAATTAGTGGGATCACCTGGAATGAATTCAAGAACCAAACTCAAGAAATCCAAACCTGCAACAGCTCTGAGGAAATGAGATTTCTGTAGATAGAGTTTGAAAATCCTTTCAAGTTTTTTGCTTTTACTACTCCTTAATGAAGGTTAACAGCTGTTTTAATCAAGTTAGTGTCAGCTGTTTGTTAGTGGTTACTTTCATGAATGTTAACTAAGATGTATGTAGCAGGAAGGGAGTCGACACATATGTCTATCAGCACTGCCAGTTAAAAATACAGGACTGACTGCCAAAAAACCTGAGTTGAAGCTTGTAATGGTCTATTGAGTTCAACACAGCAGATATAACATGAATAGCACAGGTCTCCAAGATAAAAATCCTTAGTAGTGCAGATGGTGGTTACTCCAAAGAAAAAGTTTTCCTTTTTAAATTTTGTTTCCATCAGAGAACCTTGCAGTGCATGAAGAGCTGTCATCAGCTCTGCCCTAAGGGCTGGAGGCGATCCAGTCGACCTTCTGCATAAATACAATGGTACAAAGCTGTACTGTTGCACTGATGTATAAAGTGGATTGGATAAAAGCTGCACTTGTGGCCTAAGGGTTTTTCAAGCCCTTGTCATTATTCTACAGAAATACACACAGGTTCTGGCTAACAGTGTTATTCTTCTTCAGATCAGACCTTGTAACTACATTATATGTTAATTGCATTTTTAAAAACCATGTTTTCGTATTTTTTCTTCAAAGCTATGCTTGCTTATTGTTCTTATATTTAAATTTTTCTGCAGATCACAAACCTTTAAAATTTAGCTTACTTTGGTTCCCTAGGACTTTTAGGATTTCTTGGGCAAAGTCTCCAGTATGTTTTGTCTGGGAAAAATTCTAACTGAAAGGAATAAAAGGAATAAAATGTTTAGAATGCCCAGATTTGATTTGCTTGCCTCTTCCCTTATTTTTTCCACAGCTATTCTGTTGTTAAGTTGTCCTTGGTCTTCTTAGCCTTTCCTATTTTTACAGTCTGTATTGAAGTGAAATGTGGTGATACATTTAGTATGTTAATGGATGTACAAACAAAATCAATTCTTCAATTAAAGTTTATAGGAGTCTTGTGGCCTTTGCTTACCTAAATTGGTATCATTTGTTGTTCTGTATAAAGTTCCTCTTTATTTCTAGAAATGTGTTCAAAAAGGTATTTTTGATTTCTACTTTCCTAAGGAGGAAGAGGATCCCATGCTATGTCAGGGAGAGTGTGGTAATTCATGAGTGAATCCCACCTGGATCAGTGGCTAAATTTTTAATTAATCTTTGGCTGTCATCTCTCTCTCACGAAAACAAAGAAATTGTAGATTTAAAAATATGTCTTCAGTGATATTTATTTCATAGAGCAGATGCAATTCATTCTCCTTTCAGATCTTCCTATTTGTTGCAGGTCACATTTCCAGTCATTTAGGATGAAGTATAATTTATCATAGCTACACATCATCTGTTATGTCACCCTTTTTAGCATTATGTGCATTTAAATGATAGGTAGAGTGATGGTAAAAATAAGTGACTTTTTAAAAATTGATTTTACTTCTACTGAGATGACCATTACACTAATCTCTGTGGTTACAGCAGATTAACTGCATAATGAAAGCACACAAGAAGCAGCTCCTAAATTGATTATAAATGGTTAAAATAGCATTAGAGGTTAAAGTTTCTGCAGTGGGTATTTCATAAATATATATTATTGCACATTCAACAAATTTTTATATATTTATATGGTTCATACTATTCAGAGAGAGAGGTTTGAAAAATTGGAGAGTGGCTTTATTTGAAATTAATCACAAAATGGCAGAAAGTAGTATCTGTGGGTTTTTTTCCTCACACACATTTACTAACATGAGCCTTAAAGTGGAAGGATTAGAATGTCAAATCGTACATATCTACCTTTAGCCAATAATGTCTATACATGAAATGAATTCTCTAAAAATAGATGTCTTGATTAGCAAATAGTATTTCCGTGAAAAATTATAGAAATAAACTAAGTTTAACAGCTTCAGAATACAACAATAAACAGTTAAATAGAACATCAATATTTGCATTAATTGGGTGAGGGAAAAAAAGGATTTAACTCTTGTTATTTACAATATACAACTGGTGAATCTCATAATTCTACAACACTTCAGAAAACATGCTGCAAATCAAATTTGCCATCTAGTTTATTTCAGTGTGAGATCAAGTGTCTTCCTAAATATCTAGAACATAGCAATGTGAAAAGCTTTTTTTATCCAGGGCATTTCTCTCTGTTATCTCAGCCATACCTCAGTCAAATTCAGTTTTGTCATGGCCTAAAATGGCAGCAATGTCTCTGGCAGGATCTGGTGGGTAGGAGAGTGGCAGCTACTGCATCTGCCTCAAATGTTTTCACCTTGCTGTGTCTGAAGGTCTCTGAAGACACTTCCTATGTCTTGAAGAGGAATATTACAAGGAGTGGTGTGTTGATGTTGTATTGCAGATAAATTATCTTGGGATACTATAGACAATAGTCTATACTAAATAGCATATGCAGAATAAGCAATAGTCTCTAACTATAGTACTACTATAGATAGTAGTAAATGGATGAACTGTCTGTATGCGAAATACATCATAGTTATTAAACACCAAAGTGGTAGGTCTTAACTTTGGAAAGAGGTTGAAAGTGCTTTGCCTCTGTTCTTAATTAACTACATCCAAATTGAAATATATAAATCACTGATTTTAAATTATAGCAGGTGTTCGGGCAAGAATTTTATATTAACACTACGAAGAAGAAAATTCTCCAGAAAGCCACTGTTACCCCAGTTCTTTTTGGATTCAGAGGCTGGACTTGAAATCCAGAACCTTTAAGCTATTTTCCATGGTTGGTTTCTAATACAAAACTGAATCCATTCTGCTATCCAGTGTCAGAATTTTATACTTTATTCAGCCTAAAATATAAATACATACCTGAGCTGACCTACTAGCAGTCTTTTAAAATGGGGATTACTGTAATAATCCAAGAATCATGTTACTTCAAAATTTGAAAGCAAGTCATATTTTTTTCAAAAAGCGTATTTTGTAAAGAGCTGGAGTAATTATTTCCTGGCCATACACATTGTCTACTGAATTATTTTTTTAAGAAGCTACACAATGAAAAACCAATTTTATGTTCGTCAGAACTCAGCCTAAGGATGCTGTAGGAAATAAACAAAAGCCCAATTTACAGCCAACTTTATTTCTTGTTTTCATTCTCCTACTTCTACATATAATTTTTAGACTTATTTCATCTTCCATGTTAAGTGTTACCAAGCAATGTTTGTAAAGTATTAGTAGCTAGGTGTTGCCATCTTACTAGTTCTGCTGAGCAGTACTGAAGACTCTGAACAGTTGTTGCTGTTCTTTTCACTGGTATCATACTGTCTAAAGGCTGAGTATTTCTATGTGTTTGATCACTGAAGTGTTGAATTTTGGAAATTGAGATTTTTCAGGGGAAAATTGATTTGATTAAACTGCACTGTAGAAAAACTGCTATGAAGAATAAGAGGCCCCGAAAAGACAATGGGTGAGAAAAATATTTTCCTACAGTGTTGATGCCCAGGAACAAAGTTAAAGCCAGAGGGGGCAAACAATAGTAGTCTGGTTTAGTTTCTAGAAAAATTGTCTTAAAATACATGGGTAAAGACATTTGACTGTTTGGAAATAAGAAATTCTTTTTTAACTTAAAATTTTGATATCAGCTACACAGAAGAAATAAATCATGTTTGTGCTTTCGAAAACAATCAAAAAAACATGGCACAGATGAATACACATGCATGAACCCAGGTAGCTGTGGAGTTTAAAATATTATGAAAAACATGTAAATTTATACGCAGCAATAGAAAGACCAAAGCAGTAGTAACCCCTTATTGTCTTATAGATCAGAAATCTAAGACAGAGATCTTTCAAACAGTGGGAGAGCTGCAGGATGTTAAACAATTTCAAACTTTACTATTAAGAATGGTGTCCTCAACATAAGAAGGACATGGAACTGTTGGAGCAACTCCTGAGAAGGGCCACGAAGTTGATAAGAGGACTGGAGCATCTTCCCTATGAAGATGAGCTAAGGAAGTTGGGGTTGTTCAGCCTGAAGAAGAGAAGACTGTGTGGAGACCTCATAGCAATTTTTCAATATCTGAAGGGCCTACAAGGGAGCCAAGAGGGACTGTTTGTCAGTAATTGCAATGATAGGACAAGGGAAAATGGGTTCACACTGAAGGAGGCATAGTCTAGGTTGGATGTGAGGATAAAATGTTTTGCTATAAGGGTGGTGAAACATTGGAACAGGCTGCCCAGGGAGGCTGTGGCTGCCCCAACCGTGGCAGTGTTCAAGGCCAGGCTCTGTGAGCCTTGAGCAACCTGATGTAGTGAGGAGGTGTCCCTGCCCATGGCAGGGGGAGTTGGGACTAGATGATCTGTAAGGTCCATTCCAACCCCTAAATCCTATGATTCTATGATTAAGTAGCATATTGTTTTCTCATAGTATTTTCTGAGATGACTGATATGAGCTTTCATCCAGATGACACTAACAAAGTGGTCCCATTCCCAACTTTTCCCCAGCTTCTACTTCAGCACTCTCCCCCTTCTTGGCTAAATGGAGGGTTGCTTTGTGTACCTCTCAAGCTTTCCAAAGCCCTTAAATATAATAAATGGAAATGAGCAACAGCAGCATGCCAGCACCACACAATACACCCACCACAAACACCCAGCCTCAGGTGCATAACAATGCTTTGATGCATGAGTTGCCACTCGTGTCTCACTCTAATGCTAGTACTAAAGATAATGTTTAAGTACCTTGATGATTAAAGACAACACCATGATTTCCTTCTCTGTAACAAGGATCAAATCCCAGAGTTATTACTTGTGTGAGTCAATGAATCAGCATGAGGTTAAAGATTATTAGTGTTTATTTTCATTTTATGCCACTTTCCACTCTGTTCATCTCTATTACTCATAGCTTCATCTCTCTCAAGATGGACTATAACTGGCAATCAGGGATGTATATGGACCATCAGTGAAAGAAACAGTGTTTATAGAAACACACACCTAATTTAGCAAATGCCATATGAATAATAGTAGCAATTTTTTCCAAGGGATGAGACCATACTGCAATAGGCAGGTATAAGTCTCTGCAAGAAACCTCCTAGGTTTTCTTTTTTAATAGTTCAGTGGATTTTAGTGAGAATCCTCAAATACTCCTAAAATGTTAGCACATCTGCTCCTTCCCCTCCTCCATACTGGTGAAGTTCAAACCCAAGCTACAGGTTTTAGAAAATTAATTTTGTCTTAGAAATAGTAGAGAAGCTTAAGTGAAACATCACAGGTAAGGGTCAAATATTTGCAAATATAATTGTTGCAGCTTTAAATACTTATAGATCACCTTTCAGTCTGCTATTGGGACATACCATTTTCTAGCATAGCATTAATATCAAATTTGAAAGACAATTGCTGTACTTAAAATGCAGTGCTGTAAGGCCTGTTTCATGGATACTAGCCCCAGGCTCACTTTTAAAATAAACTTTATTTGTTTTGAATGAAAAAGAATGTTTAATTTCACATGATGTTTTTGATTGGGGAATAGCTCTTTCTGGAGAAATTTGGAGAAATTCTGGAGAAATGTCATTACTTTTTCAATGAAGAACAATTGTTTTAAAACTCCTAAGTGCTTTCCTATTAAAAGAAAGATCCATTTAAATTAAAAGTAACTACACACCAGATGTTATAATATACAGATTTACTAATTTGTTTTACTAGGAAGGAAAAGAAATATAAATATACAGTAATATGCACATTAAATAGAGCAATTTATTTAAGATACAGTATTCTTTTAGAAGAATAACAATAGTAATTTACTTACCTGAGGGGTTGGGAAGTCAGTGTAGTATGAGTGCATTGTAAGGGGGAAAGGAAAAGTGATAATTATTGCAGTGTCTCACATCATGGATATGTTTGCAGGGTTACAAACAAGGGAGCAAACTTGATGTGTGATTTAGCAAATACAAATAAATTGAATGCAAAAAATTTGCTTACAACAACTGCTTCTCCTGAGGTCACAGATCTGGTTGCTAACACTCTAAGCAAGTCAGATTTTTGTGGCTAGAGAGATGCCACTGATGAACTGGGGAACACCCACTGCTCACACACCCACAGATGAACTGGAGTTCTTATATCTATACCTCTGCAAGACACATTTGTATGGTATTCTACTCCCTATCAACTTCTCTGTTTGCAAAGTCCTTAGCTGAGGTGTCATTTGAGCAACTTAAAATACTCTATATTAGTGTTTTGAAGTAATGCATCAAGCCCATAGTGGAGAAATATGATGTCCTCCAAGATTTTCAGAATCATAAGACATTTGTATAAATTTTGCCTCAGTCTAGTCTTATTCTAACTTGGCTGGGCTTTTATTTCGGTCTTCCCCCTACTGAAATCTGTTTCTCCAAGCCCCAAGTTATTTAAGCTTACTCTTCCTTTTTTCACAGGCAAAAATATGCAGTTAGGCTTGTGATTTATTTGGCTAGCTGATCTTTAATGCATCTGTAATACATGGTGTGTATTGCAGATATTATTATGAGCAAGTATTTACATAAGCTGTAAACCTACAAGGCTTTTTAGGTCGGTAAAACATGTTCTTTGCCTCAAGACAATTGGGAACTGTATTAGGCAAGACAAAGGCTGAAGCTCAGAATAAGCATTTTTAAAATGCTAAGAGTTTGTTAGGATAATTTAAGAGGCACTGAAGGGAAGAAGAGTCCTGGCTCTAATGTCTTGGTACAGGGAAAGAATTCTTGGCAAATGAAGACAATGAAAGCATTCCAAATGTGGGCAGTTAATCTCACAAAACTTAGGCAAAACATGTAAAAAAAATAAAAATGTTTAGGAAAATCCAAAGTATTAATCTGGGAAACTTGTAGAAATCTAAGATGGACTGAAAGCAAAAGAATTGGTAGATGTTAAAAAAAAAAAAAGTTTAGGAAAATCCGAAGTATTAATCTGAGAAACTTGTAGAAATCTGAGATGGACTGAAAGCAAAAGAATTGGTATGATGGAAAAGGCATATGCACAAAGCTTTATGCAACAGAAAGCTGCATACAGTTTTGAATTTGATGCAACCAGAGATAGAAAGTCCATGGAATTTTGAGGAGGTAAATCATCCCTTTTACACAGTTCTGCAGAATCTGTGCTGTGTACACACTCCCAAAAAAGCTGATATGCAGAGTTTGACATGCTGAGGTGGCTGGGCTTTTACTTGAGTGAACACATATATTCTGGATCCCTGTACAATATAGGCAATCAATTCATATGGGTACAAAATGTACATACAGAGTGGAGAAGAAGTGAAGGCAGTAGCTTTACTTTCTGAAAAAATTGTCAGTCTTATTGGCAAGCTAGTTGTATGGTGTCCAACAATTACAGAATATGCATGTACTCAGCATAAAAGCTAACGTATCTCATTTGCCTGTTTGTACTATATGAGTCAAAACAAGTCTAGCTCTTGTAGGAGAGTTGCTCTAACATGAGCTTCCGTAGACAGTTGTCATGTCAAGAAATGGGAACAGAAAAATGTACTTCAATATACATCATATAAGCTTTTTTGACCAGTAGAGACTATTGGAGAAATAAATTAATACATTTTACACAAAATCCTTTCAAACCTAACTTTTTATTGCTTTGACATCACAGGCAAATTGCACACTTGCCTTATCACTTGATCAGTCCAATCTGTTAGACTAAGTTTGGTATTTTGCAGTTAAAGTTCTTACTTGTTAGTTTTGTCCATTATTATTACTGTGGCCAGGTCCTATTCCATCCTCAAAGCTTAAAAAAATGCCAAACAACCCAAAGCTCTTTCTTTTTGTATGTTTTTCATGCATCATAGTTTTTCCTATGCACAATCACAGTGCTTCACAAAAATATGATTGATTGTCATACTATGTGGCTTTGATATACTGGCTGATGTTTGGTAACAGATGTGTGGTGTATGTCTCCTTTGCTCAGATTAGTATGATCAAAATTTTTGATATTTTTGTTATATGCTATTAGCATGTATACATCCCATTTTTTCTCTCTTTATCCAAAGTGGTGCACCAGAAGGTCTTTTTCTAGAAGAAATAGCATTTCACCTTCTCTTCTAATTCAGTTTGTCAATGGAGGCAAGAGAGAGAAAGTTTAAGTGGAAAATTGCTGATGTTGCATCTTGTTGAAGAATCTTCTCATACTGCAAAGTGTCACCTGTTATTTTAAAGACACTTTCCAAAATAGCTTGCCATGAGATCACTGTACCAAATTTAAAAATTCCCTCTTTAAGGCATACTCTTCTGTTTTAAGAAGGATTTTAATTCTTAATTGGAATCTGCTTTAAGAATTTCTGTGTAATGATTAGATAATAGCTCATAGTATTTAATAGCACTTATAAATTGCATTGAGATCAAGAGGTAATGCTATAAAATGGGAGAAACAGTGAAGTTATTTTACCAGGTTAGGTATTTCTGTTTCAGCAAGTGCATTGTTCTGGACTCATAAGAATAAAAACAAAAGCTGCTTAGTGCCTTAAATTAATAGTAATTTAATGCTGTCTGCTGGTTCAGTTATATCTGAGGAATTTCCAACATATTAAGAGGTCTGAGTAGATGATATTATCACAGAACATTCCATTCTAAATCATCTTCTGACTTCAGATTTAGGAAGCTGATTTAGGAAAGACAAAATATTTTGGATTATGTGTTGACTTGCATGAACAGCTTTAATAAATGGACTGCAGAGGCTGGTAAAAATACAGAGTGGGAAGAGAAACATGAACAGATCTAAGGTAATGATGTAGACAATACTTCACCTTACATCTGAGGATAGTTCAAATAGCCTTAAATTGCCACTGACACTTAAATTGACACTGAGTCCTGTAACAGTGACATGAGTTAGCTCATTAGTTCTGCCCAGAGAGATGCTGTAATACAGATTTTCTGTGTTGGATACAGGAACTGGAATTTCCTGCATACTTGATGTGAACATTCTAGATTAAGACTCTGCACTGCTCTGTGATTAGCTGTTTAGACATGCTCAGAGATGTATAAATGAGTCTATGATATAGATATGATTAGTCCCCCAGTTCCTCAATGTCTTCTTCAGGGCCAAACACATCTGTTTGATACTCTTGCTGCTGAATTTCCATTTTGCATTTTTTTCTGTTGATTGTACTATTTACTATCTATCAAACATATGCAGAATGCAGTAGCAAAGGAAAAAAAAAAAAAGCCATGGTCTTATTGAATTGGAAATGAAATAAAGAAGATAAGGTGAGATAAAATGTCCCAAATATATGTTCATCTTATCCATCTGTGCTCTGTCTCTCTCCACAAGCTGAATAATCCTTTTTTATTCGCATATCTGTTGGCAAAGCCAGGTGATCTGGCTTGCATTTTGCTGACTAGGTTTGTCTCTGGCTACTCATTGATCCCTTCTGTTTTAACCTGCTTGCTTGCCTACTACTTGCATCTTTTTCTGAATAGTGTTGTTCTCATTTGCTGTGCCCATTTGTCTATATTATGGAAGAGCTATTTTGCTCTTTGAAATACATTTTGGATGCATTTTGGGTAGCTATTCCTGCTTGCTTGTTCCAATGGCTGTTGTAGTGAAGGGAGAATCATAGGAGCACAGCTGCGATCAGCTCTCTGTAGGTGGCAGCAACAGACACAGCAAATGCCTCCAATGCTCTGTGAGTAAGGAGCTGCCAGAGCTCTGTGATTGCTCTGCAGTGGCATTTGGCAGACAGTGCAAATTTCAGGTAGACAAGCTCTGACCTGTCTCTCTAGCCACAGTCTTTAACACCTGCAGAACACCAATTTAAAATGTTCTGGATATAGTGATAATTGCTCCATGCAGCAGCATTTGCACATCTGCACTATTATTTTTATTGTGATGTGACTAATTTCTTTTTCTGTCTGTTTTATGTAACTCTCTCATTTTATGATAAAATTTGCCTCTCCTATTGTACTCGCACATAATGCCTTTATCTTTTAACACTTATCTATTCTGAACTTCCTTCTTGAAAATATCAGATTCCATTCAGGGAAAGGGGGAAAGAAATTCTCTTCAAGATAAAAATGACAATAAGCTAAGGAGGGATGTCAGCTCAAAACACAACCTGACATGTTTTTTCCTCTTTGTATTCTGCAGTTTTCCTTGACTTAAAATCACAGAGTGTATTCTTCTCCAAGGAGAATATTGTCTCTTGCATGGGTGTTGTGGTTTGTTTCTTTTTTCGTGTGCTGTTTTTTTAATAAATATTTGAAGATATTTCCACAATGTTAGCCAATTGACTGAAATGTTGAACAAGTATTTTAAAGTTTTATATTTTATTTATTTTTCGCCCATTTCTTTTTGTTGCTTCTGTAAGGAAAAATCATGTTTGGTCTCACTTTCACCTCAATGAAACCAGATATTACAGATTTTGGAAACCTCTGGGTACAGAGGTTTCCAAAGCCAGGCTGATATCATGTAATATGTTCATGTGCCACCAAAAGGGAAATCATGTCAAGTATTAAGTGCATAGGTTGAGTAGGATAGTGATGATTGAGGCAGGATCTGGAAAAATATGAACATGGGTCACTAGTTGACCAGTTGCCCATGCAGCTATTGAGGGGATATTAAGAAAAATCCCTTACCAATCTTGTTAAACACACTTTGATTGTAAAGTATGACTATTGCATTTTACCTCCCTGAGGCCTTAATACACTGAATCAGGAAAGCTGTGCAGTTTTACAGGAGGATATATACTCCTAAAAATAAATTAATCATATATGATTTTTTTTCATGCTGATAGATGCTAAAGTTCTGATGAATAATTTTATGCTTGATGTTCTGGATTTTCCAACCTAATTTGGCCATAAATTTTTGCTTCCCATCTCAGTATATAAAATAATTTACAGAAATACAATCTGTTGTCCTTAAAGGCAAAATAGATTCTGCTAGACACACGCTCAGGACGAAGAATTATTCAAAGTAGTCACATATCATGCACAATATTTTTTGTTACATTTTTTGTGTTGTGCTACCATCTCCAGTATGAGAGCAGCTTCAGATGGCCAACACCATAAAAGTCAACAGAAAACCCCCCAAGTCTGAAATCATTCAGCTAATGTTCACTTTAGACAATACACATGGGAAAAAATTAATACTAACTGGATAGGTTTTGAGATGGTCATTATCATTAGATATGAGACCTTAAGTTTTTCACAGACAGTTCTGATCATAGTAGTGGTTAAATGCTATAAATTCCCAATATCTCTTAGGATTTCCTATATGGAATAATATAGATCTCATTACTGTTTTTCTTAGTAAATTCCTGGTGTGATCACATCTTGTATGTTTTATAGAGTCACTGTTTCAACTAAAAAAATATATAAAAGGTTGGACAGAGGAATAAAGAAGGATGTCAAGGTCTGTCAAGTCTATGGAATGGCACTAGTGTGAAGGAAAAATAAGTATAGAACTTTCCAAGCTAAAAAAACCCGATGTTGTAATTGAGGGGGAAAAGAAATTTAAAAAAATATATATCTCAGAAGTATGGGATACATTGCTATGATGAGAATGTTTGCAAGGCTAACAAATCAGAATTGGTATCACTAATTTTCTAACAGATTTCAAGAGCATATTGAGAGAGATTCATCAGGAATCTGACTAAGATCCAAAATTTTCTTTAATCATACAGCAGGGAAGGGCTTTTAAAACTACAATCAATGCCCAGGGCTTGATAAAGTAAAGAAATATTGGTTGAGGTTTTCTTTTAACTTAGCCAATTTTGTGATGGTGACTATGGATAGTGAACAACCCAAACATAAAATTCAGTATAACAGACTGGATAATTTTTCGAAAGACAAAGGTCTGACTGCATGTCAGCCACGATTTCTCACTGAGCAAAATATGACTAAAATCATTCTGAGATGCATAAATAAAACTGTAGTGGGTAAAACTGGTAAAATATTAAATAATACACCCATTTAACCCTTGTATTTCTCAGCTGGTTAATTGTCGTGAGTCTACATTCATCACAAAGTGAAAGCAATTGCAGAAAAACTGGGCAAAACAGTGAAAACAATTTCAGCTAAAGGCAACTGGATTGTAAAGAAAGGTTACAGAAATTTATGTGAAAGTGACTGAGGGAAGACATAATTTTTTGTAAACAAATATTTAGGAAACAAACCATTTTTTTACCTCTTAACCAAAGTTATAGATCCCCATTATGCAAGTTAGTTTGGAATAGGGTAGTGGATCCCTGTTGTAAAAAAGCTCAATGAATTAGGCAGCCTGTCTTCAGCACCAGTTTCAACATTGTTATCTTTGATATAGATGAATCACTGAGGAAGGGTTAAAAGCTAAGATAAAGCTAAAATGTCACTGATCAAAATTTATTCATTGGTTATTTTCCATGAATAAATATGATCTCTCCTGGCAAGACTCTGTTGGCTGACACACAGATTGACATGGTTTCAGTTACCCATGCTGGTTACTGGGTTCAAGGCCTAATTTTGCCTGCCTCACCAGCTTTGGAAGCAGGCAAGAAACAGGGCAAGGACTGCCCAAGCCACAGGGGCACCAGCTGCCTCACCCTGCAGGGGACAACCTCTTTTGGGGAGGGGAAAATTGAGTTTTTCCAATATCAGCAGTATTCAACCTGGCTTTGGGAAGGACCCTTCATTCACGGTCCCATCATTCACATCAATGACAGTTAATAGCTCATGTGTGCTTGAACAGGATGTTGCTGAGAAACCAGAGGCTCTTTGTTTTCCAGGCTAGCAGTTTTTTTGATCTGCTCTGATCTGGCATCCTGTTAGTTCACAGTATAGAAACTGTCCTGCCAAGAGTGATCAATGATCTCCTGTGGATTATCAACCATGGTCACTACTCCATCTTCATCATAGTTGATTTGTCATCAGTTTGGGATTACACAGTCCACAAGGTCTGCTGTCATAGCAGATTTTCAATTATTCCACATACCTGGTGTTAGTACCCTGTTATGATGATCCAGCACTATTCCATGTTGTTAGGATGGAGATGTATATGTTGCCACACTGTAAATCTCTTCACAATATCTATTTCTGATGTCTGTTTATTTTCATATTGGGATTACACATACCTTGCAGAATGCTAAATTGTAAAGAAAAGGTGGAATAATCTTCATTAATTCTAAGCCCAGCTTTTGTACTTCTGCAAGATAACACTAAGATTTTTCTGTGTCTAGTTGACTGCTGTAATAGCAGCTTCTTTTAACAGGCAATGTCTTCTGTGTTACACAGTTTTTTGCTCTGCCATGGCTTCACTACTAGAGTTTTACTTCTGTTTCTTTCAGCTAACCTGACCTTTTTAGAGCTAATCCTACCTGTGATTTCCTGCCTGCAAACTAGACACACATCTACATCAGGAGATAAATACTTTGGGGCAACTAATAGTATACTTTGTATAGCTTATGATTGCAAAATAAGATATGACATAAGGTCTCAGGTGACCTACAGAATCATTTTAATATCGATTTTATAAGAAAGGAAAGTGTTTTCACTTTGAATTGTACCAAAGGTAAGAGTGGAAAAACGAAACAGTGTCACCAAGTTATTTCCATTCTTTACCTCCTTTGTAGTTTTCATGTACTGTAGACAGGATCACAGTTACAATAATGGCAGCAGCCTGCTAGCAGAAAGCTGAAGAATATTCCTTTTTATGTGAGGTACAAGGCACTCTGTGCAGTTGATGCTCAATGCACTGCAGTGGAGGCATAAAAATATACCTGGAGTATCTTTAATTAAGTGGTAGATAGGGTCCTAACTATAATTAAGGCTATAGTCTAGTATTTTGGAAGACTGGCCAAATATTTTTGTCATTTATTTCCCCTTGAAATTTCTAATGATTCATTCAGGATTCCATATCCACTGATACTCAGGAATGAACTGATACAGTTGCAGGAGGCTTAAACATAGGGCTGGCTCATGTGTGTCTGAAAAAACGGATCATTGGTGGGAAAATGAGCTGTAGCTCTGTCTTACCTGTCAGAAACAAGACAAGTACAACAAGAAGCTTCATTTGAGGCAGTATAGGGAATTGAGTGGCTCCTATTATTGTGGTGTTTGTGTATATGGTTAGTACATGGCTTAGATAACAGAACTTATTTGGCAACAGAATTTATTATTGGCACTTTTGCATCATCTACCTTATGGCAATTTACAACAAAAACCTTATTTAGGTTGCTAGTCTCAGGAGCTCCTTCATGAGTACTCCTTAACGATCACAGTGTTACTTCAATTGTATTTATTACTGAATGAGACATTCATCTTTATAATATGACGATAGTTTTTAAGCTCGTTCAAATGTTTTCAGATTATACTTATGATTTCCTGATAATTTGTGTGTTTAGTCCTCAAGATTTAATGCTGAGGGAACTATTAAGATGCTAATGTTAAAAAAAAAGTTTTAGGAGTTGTGCAGACCACTTAGCAGGTTCATTCTGAGTGAGGAAAGTGACTGTTTTCCTGCTCAGTTGCTGTACTGTGATGTGTCTTGTGGTTGTTGTGATGCACAGCACCAGACAAATGTTTAACAGGTAGATTCTGCAACCTGTTTTAAATTCACATGTGCTAAGGAGACAAAACAGAGATGGTTGCATTAAGCTTTCTTCGTGTATCACAAATAAAGCAAAAAATATTCCTGGGTCCTGTTTTACTTTTGGATAAGTTTAGTTCTAAAGCACAATCAAAAAAGTATTATATATATAAATTTGATACCGATTGGAGCAATATGTTTGCTGGCTGCTGTGAGTTGTTTTTCCAGCTGTGCTGGTTTGGGCTGAAGTGG
>NW_008686387.1:0-27604 GCF_000695815.1 Acanthisitta chloris
GAGCCCTCCTGCCTTCCAGCAGAGTGATACTCCCCCCCCACCTTTGTGTCATCTACTAACTTGCTGATGGTGCACTCATCAGAGACATTTAGGTCTACTTGAGGACATGATTTAAAGAACTTTGCCTCCACAAATGCTCTGAAATTGCTTTTCAGTTTATTTTTGACTTGCCCGGGCTACCATAACAATGAGTTTTGCTAAAATCTGTCCTTGGGAACAACTTTCATGTTGTCTGGGTCTATCTGCCAAGTGCTTGGTGTGTCTGGGCACCACTGTAAATCATGGCATGCTGAGGCAGGCTCTGTGTGATCCTCTGAGAAGGGTCTCAGGTGAGCAAAGGGTCTGCATTTAGGTGGCCATGACCTCTCCAAGCTTTGGATAACTCCACTAGTTTGTTGTTATATGGGTATAAAGGGTGCCAAAAAAGCAGAACGGGCTGACTGTACATTGTGGAAGCACAAGGCAGAATTGGGGAAGGGCTACTTGAAGTGGTGTATTCACTAATAGTAACTTAAGGCTTATGCTACAGGTCCCTGGTGTACTGCTTTAGAACTTCTAAAAGTGCCCCAAAGCCAGTGTTTGTGAAATTGCTCTGCTCATGTGCAGCAGGCCTGAAGAATTCAATTTTCTGGGTCTGGTGAGAGTGGCTCCACTGGTTAGATGCCTCTGCCAAAGATCAAGTTTCCCTGTTCTTGTGGGATGGGGGTCACTGCACATGAGTAACAAAGCAGGCACTTCAGACATCCAGTGCTCCTGGAGCACATTAGGTTTGCTGCACACACAGCAAAAAGGACCTTTCTGACTTGTCAGGTGTGTGACTGTGTCTGCCCCATACCCTCTTCAGATGTCTCTAGTATTCTCTATAAATAAGTGGTATTGAGAGATCAGATCTGTTAAATGTAAGGATGGTGCTGAAAGAGTGATTCTTCTGCTTTCCTGGTGATTTCCTTTCTCCAGAGCTAGGGAAAACTAACGTATTTTCTTCAGTCCTATCAGACCATATAAATGAATTTCTAATCTTAGAAATTTGGTTTAATCCCTAAGCATTCTAAATTTGAATTCCAGTCTGTTAAAGCTACTTACACTTCTGTCATTTCTTCTCTGACTATGCAAAATCCTTGAGTTCATTTTATTCTTAATGATGACCCACGTCACCTAATGGTGCAGTCACAGAGTTGACTATCTATATATAGACTCTATATCCTGCCAACCTGTGTGGCATGATTTGTGTGTCCTGAGATGAAGCTGCACCTGGGGTATTTTATGGCTAGAATTTAAAGATTCTTGTAATTTATGCCTACCTGACTTTTTCTTAGCTGAACAGAAAGTCTGAGCAAAAAATAACTCAGAAAAATGAGTAGCTTTATCTTTCAGAGTGGAGAAGAGCAGTGTGTTCATGTGGGCAGAGGGACTTACTGCCCTATTTCAGTAGCATGGATGCTCTTTTAGGATGGTTAGTTCCTGCTGCCTTTTAACATTGAAATGCCTCTGCAAATATGTTTTCATTTCTCTATTCTATTGTATTATGGGTCAGACTTGGCTAAATATCTCAAGAAACCTGTAGATCACCTAATCCAATCAAGATTGGGTTGTAGGTATTTAAATGCCTAATCTGTAAAGGATTCAAGAGGAACTGAGCACACACACATACTTGAAGGTCTGAGTATTAGTGCTAATGAAAAGAGCTGGGTGATGATTTTATTTTTGTTTTTAACCTATAGGTTGGAATGGAAAGGTGTTTTCAGTTTGCCCTTCCTGGCTCAGTTCCTGACCTGACCACTGATTTCCCAACAGAGGGATAGGGAAGCTCATTGTGTATGCTATGGGAATGCACATTGCTGAAATAGTGACCTGATCACCCATTCACTGTGGAGCTGTAAGGTGACAACTCTTCACCTTGTTGTAATGCTCATAGAGTCAAACTTGGGCTGTTTTCTCACCAGGCCTGGTACGTGAGCACAGTGAGGAGGAGTAAGTTTGTTTGGTTTGTTGCACTCTGTATCCCCTGGCTGTTGTTTTTTACAGCCCTTCTGATGGTGGAGACGGATTTGGCTTTCAGGTGGGATGTTGGTTAGTGCTGTAGCTTTAGCTCTGAGGTTTGTGAAACCTTTTATGAAGCCATTTATTTGGGGCTTTAGGTTTTAGAACCCCACCAGGGAAAACAGTGAGAGTGTACGGATTAGGGGAGGAATGGTGTTCTTTAAGCAGCAGCAATTTAGATAGAAACTACATCAGGCTGAGGATGGTAAACACCTTTAGCATATGTACATGCCTGATAGGATGGGATATTCATTGATATTCATGTTCAAATGATCTTACTTCTCATGAATTTTCTGGTTCCCTTTCCCTTGGAGCTCTTGGTGTTCACTGTCTGAATTGATGATGTGGGTAAGATCAAATTCAACCTGACAAAATAAGTCAGAGGATGTGAAATCCTCCCTTTTCTCAGTCTCCCCTGTGAGCCAACAAATGTCATTTCACCTGAGTGAAAAGTTGCTTCTATCAGGATTGAGGCTTTTGAATTCGGCAAAATTATGTGGTTTGCTGCATATGAAGATGGTTTTGGGGGTTGTGTGGTTTGTTTTGGTTTGTTTTTCTTGCATGGATCTACTTGTGATCCTTAAGGTGATACATTAAGGAAGGATTATTCAGTGCTGATAACTCATCCTTTCCTGCCCTTCCTGGCAGACACCTTCCATCGAAACACTCAGCATCACTGGCCACGGGATGGGGCAGAGGGGCAGTATTTGAAAGTGGTTTTGCTTTGTGCAGGGATACTATGAGATTTGGAGAACAAATACCTAGGTTATGGGATGAATCCCACTAATCTTTTTTGCTTCTAGACAATTAACTATGCTCTGTTAGCTAGGCTGTCTTTATTGTTTTGTTGCAGTTTTGTACAGAGACACAGCTGGGGGGCACGAAAGCTACCAGAGTAACTAACTAAAACATCAGTTTCAGTGTCTAAAACATCAGCTAAATGGCAGCAACAACACCAAACAGGAGTGTCGAACTGGAGGATCTGTTAGGAAAACAGGAGCTGTAACAGGAACTTTTCCATTAATTAAAACTCTGCAGTAAGAATAGGAGCTGCTCTGGTTGGGCTAATTCTTTCTATCCAAACCCTATGATTAAACAAAGAAACAATCTTGATATGTGATTGCAAGCAAAAGGAACCTAAGGGACAAATAGGAAGGGGTGGAAAGAATGAGGCATGAGGAAAAGGAAGATGTCTGTGGGAACAGAGCTCAATTTATTTCTTTTCTCCCTCTGTCTCAAATAACCTTCATTATGTAACCTTAAGAAACTTTGCTCTCATATTATAAAACATTTACATTACAACATAAGTCTAGACCTGAAAATGTGTGGTCTTTGGCTTTGGTACATTGTTTTAGGTAATGTGCCCTTTAAGCCTAGCAACCTTTTATAAAACAAAAGGAGCCCCAAGAACAAACCAGTTTGTTGTTTGCTTATCTTTGGAAAGTATTGCGTTCAGTCTTGACGTTCAGTACTCTCCCTGGCTGCAACTATTGTGATCCTACTAGGTATTGCTTACAGCTAAATGTTATGTTTAGTCTCCAGACTTTTATAGCACACAAGGCTAACAAAAGATTTTACCAGCCAGTATGGAAATTTCCTGTGGTGAGTTATAAATGGTGTCAGAATTAACGTTTGTGTGGGTGAAGGGAAAGATCTTTGACTCTTCCCAAATTTGGCATTTACATTTCTGATGTTAATGCTCTGCTTTAATTGCATAATACATCATGATACTAACTGACTTAAGCTATTTCTCACAGAGCTATTGTGATGTCAGTAGAAGTTTTTTGGAACAAATCCAGTAAAATGAGTTAGTAACAAATTGTCAAGGCCAAATGGTGTAACCTGGGTGTTGTGAAGGAATTCAAACGTGAAATTACTAGCTGTTAGCTGTGGTGCATAATATATGACTTAAATTACCCTTGGTGCCAAAGGAGTAACAGCAAATTGATGCCAGTTCTTATGGGGATCTGGGAAGATTCAGTTGGGTAAGGATAACTTTCTAGAAGAGAAAACTATTAAGTGGTTAGAATAAATAATAGAAATAGTAGTCGTATGGATATGCTGAAGAGGAGAGGTTCACACAGCCTTTGCACAAAGAAGCCATGACTTAATCTATGCTATTTTTGGATGGCCCCAACAATTAAAGGACTAAGTCTCTGTCTGGCTGATGTTAGAGTACTAGAACTTCTTTAAAAACCTAACCAACCAAAAACATAAACCAAGCCCAAATCAAGCAAAAACCCCCAAAACACCCACTTGAAGTTCATCACAGAGACTGAGTTGGGAGTCAAGCATTAGTTTTTGACAGTGGAGTGGTTGGCAGTAATAAAAAAATCCAGAAAAATAAAACTAGGAAAAATATCAGGAAAATAAAGAGAAATCATTATCACCATTTGTTCTTGTCTCACTTAGACTGTGGTTTTGGACCTCTCTAGTGTTCAGAAGCTTATGTGAATATGTAGGAAGTGGTGACATGCAAGTCTTAAACTTGGAAGATATGATGTGAGTTAGAGGGTGGGAAAGGCAGACCATGACAGTTTATAAAATCAGAGAAGGTATGGAAAAGGTGACTACTGAAGGCATATTCAATATTTCTCATGACACGAGGACTACAAGTGCATAATGAAATAACCAGCTGACAAGTTTAAGACAAACAAAACCCCCTTACTTTTTTCCATAGAAACATAATTAAATGATGGCATGCCTTGCCACAGGATGTTTTGAAGGCCAAATGTTTCAGACCATTATTACACAAATCAATGGACAGATAAATCCACCAAGGGCTCCTGAACAGTAGATACAGTCTCTGGTTGAGGAAGTTCAGAACTGGGAGGATACACTAGGGAAATATTATTGTATACTTGTGCTACTTTTGTTAGGCATCTCAGCTGCTGTGGGGGAAAACCAGCAGATTAGATGGAACTTTGACCTGACCCTGGATGTGCAGTGCTGCTGGGGAATCTCCCTGATATTCTCCAAGAAAACATCTGTCCTCCTCCAGCTTTCTGCCCTGTGAAAGTCTGGCTCCTGTGGATGTATGTGTCAAGACAGTAAAAGGAGTTTTTCCACGTCCTCTGCCAGGTCTCCTCACACATCAGGACAAAAGGAGGCAGCTCATGTCACCTCTTGGTTCCTTAACACAATGACTAGACTAAGCTTCATGGGATTTCCCCAAGTCCAGCAGCTGCACAGCCAACCTGTTTGCTTCTCACCTTGCTCCTTGCAGCATATTTTATGCTTCCAGCTGTATTTTCCATGTATTTGTCCCCAAATTTTAGATTCTCCGAGACATATATCCTAGGAGTGAGGCCCAGAACAACAAACTTGCCAAGAGGTTACTATACATCTTAATAAAGTTAAACTAATAACTGAAGGGTATGAAAAAATATTTCAGGTGTTGCTGCTGCTGTTTATGCAGTGTAATTTAAACTGGGGATTTTTGTAGGTGGTTGAGTGTGTGTGGGTTTGGGGTTTTTTTGCTTT
Source organism: Acanthisitta chloris (assembly GCF_000695815.1). Lineage (NCBI taxonomy): Eukaryota > Metazoa > Chordata > Aves > Passeriformes > Acanthisittidae > Acanthisitta > Acanthisitta chloris. The sequence goes on from NW_008686387.1 coordinate 5,524, forward strand.
GTTTTGGTGTTTTTTTGGTTCATTTGTTTGGTGTTGAGTGCTATTTTTTAGTGGGCGAATTTGACTCCCACGTGTTTCTGAAACAGCTGAAAGGAGTTTTCTCAGACTTTGCTGAAAAAAATCTGCTTCAATATCCACAAATGGAAAATTTCAGGAAAAACTCCAAACTTGTTCAAAGTTAAGCATGGGTGAACACTAGGGAGTTTTCAGTTTTCATACAGTAATGGTGTTTTTATATCTATAATAGCAGCATGTAACATGGAGAGGACTTCTGAGTGTCCATTGCTCTTATGTTTTTGTACACACTAGTGATGATTAGTTATGCAGATCTGTTGAAGCAGGTGACTATTAGACTGCTTTTTGTCCCAACTTTTGAAGAAATTAGCTTTTATTTAGCATGAGCAATTCCTTAAAAGCCCTAATAATATTCAAATATTCCAGCTCCAAACTAAAAGAATCCCATCTGCATTAACTGGATACCATATGGAAAATGTTTAAGTTGGTAGCTTAAAATTCATCTGTGCTCTGGTTAGACACTTGGTGAACAGCTGTGGAATTTAAGAACATATGAGTAATTGGATCTGGTATCTTTGGGAACAGAATCCAATACGTGGTTTAAATTTTCTATACGTTTTGTATGCTCAGCATGATGTTGATGGGAATGCAGCTAAGGCAATGAGGAGTTTTAATGAGTGTGGTGGTTGTGCCACCTATCCAGGCTGGTGACAGCACTCCCAGGGGCTCTGATACCATGTTCGGAGTTGGGCTGAGGAAATCTGCAGTATTGCTATTCTTCATGAAATTCCCCTGGGCAAATACCCCACACTCTTGCTGGGTAATGTTCTTTGGTAAAAGAATATCCTTTAGATTGTCTGTGTGGACTAGCTCAGTCCTCAGTGCTTTCTGGCACTGTTGTTCTGGTCACCCTGTGAAGGAACCCTGACTGTGCCACCAACACAGAAATTAGCTCAGGGGCAGTTGCTTGTGGACAGCTAGAGAACCTGGCCAAGTTATATGGAGGAAAGTGCAAACTCTCTGTGAATCTGCTGTACTGCTGTGGTTTTCCAAAATTAAGACTGTGTTCCCATTCCCTTAATATTTTCTTGTTTGTTTCTCGTCCAAAGATGCTTCATGAATTAGGAATAATGAGCTCGGTCAGGAAACTAAAGCTTTTGTGGACTGTCCTGCTCTTGTGATTTCTAAGATTTTTTTATTCTTTTTCTGGGCTGGTATCTAGCACTGCTTTGTTTATTTACACCAAAATACTCCAAGAGTTGGTTGGTTTGGAGGTGGTGGTAACTGCTGCCACAGGGACAGTGCTAACTGCTTTTGGCACTGTGCTCTAAGAGTGCATAAAAGATATAAACCTTTGATGAAATGCACTGGTTTTGATATTGCTGAGGGCCTCTCAGAAAATCTTTGTTTAGAAAGTCATCCACTCCCCCACACCTTCCTCGTGAAAACAAATCCATGAGTCCTGGTGGAGTCAGCAGTGCAGCCACCACAGAGCTGGTAAGAGATGCTTTCACAAGGCTCCAGATTCTGGCTGTCTGCCCTAGCCATAAGCAGCATTTTGGTATGGTCTAAAGAGGCTTTTAGAACCTATACAAACTCAGTATATGACAAGATAATTTCTCTTGCCTTTTTTAATTCCCAGATTATATGAAAGAGCACTGAGTACCTACTTAAATGCAATGCAGGAGAGTCTATTAATCTCTTGGTAGATGAGACATATTTATTTGCTCAAAAGTGCATTGAGTCAGAGAGAGGCTTTGTACTGAAACTTGTATTTTGGTTTGTTCAGTTGCCCTTAACACACTTAATCCTATAAATAACAAAATGCATTAGCAAAAGGAAAAAGGAGGAATTCCTTTCTTGACATTCCCCATCTTTCCCTGTAAGATGTATTTGGCCAAACCAGGGTTTGGCCATACCTGTGTGCATGATCCAGAAAGCTAAAAGCATAGCACAGGAGCTGCCAGCACCTGTCTGATATCCTCTGACTGGATGGAACAAATGCTTATAAAAGTAAAAAAACCCACAATGACCAGAAATCCAAAAACTCCAAAACAACACCAAAAACCTTCACCCCCCCACAAGCCATATATCAGGTGATCCTTTGCCTGAAATGCTCTCCAATCCCTTTTCCAGTTCTCTGTTGCCTTTCTGAGACAGAGGAGAGTAAGAAGGAAATACTGAATTGAATATATTGTGCAACATGTGAACAGTGGGTTTTGAATGAGAACATTACCTCTTTGTGTCAAAACAATTCCTGTCACTTAATTGGGTATTTTTAGCTGCTTTCTGACAATCTATCTGCTATTTCAAGTCTTACCTGCAGCAAAATTTGGATAACAGATGTGAATACTAATGGGAAAACCATTGCACAGGCGCAGTTAAGTCTGTTTTTCTCCATGTGCATTGCTTTCTTTTTGTTGGCATTAAATTCTCTTTTCATTTAATAACCTAATTAGCTAACACTGGGAAACTTCTGATCCTTCATAGTTAGGCTTAGGTTTTAAATGTCCAGAATGGGGATTTTGTTTGGAGGTTTTTTTCCCTGTTTTTATGATTGGCCAATTCTCTTGCTCTGCTTCTCTCCATTTGACCTTTACAGATCAAGAGAATGTTGAGTGGCACAGGTCCTGGTATAGATTCTTGGAGTACTCCTCTTACAGCTTCTTTCTATATGAAAATTAAATCTTTGTTTCTGTTATTTTGCAGTTTGCTAATTCTTGAAAGGCACTGCTTTACCCTATAGCAAAGCCAGAGAGCCCAGAGAAGAGTAGAGGCTGTCAAAGCCATTCAGAAACTGCATCAGTATCTTTGGGGGCAAATCCTAGTGCACCATATACTGTGGGTTACATTTATTAACACACTGATAAACTCTTCAGAGCATTCTCAGAGATTAACTGAGCATCACTTTGTGATTGGAACACTCACTGATTCTCCCTCATTCAATCACATTTATCCAAGTATCTTGATTCTGACCTTTCCTGTATGTTTTCCTGGCCTGAGATGTTTGCTCACTGCACCTCTCTGCAAGTGAGGGAGATTTTACATGGCAAGTTATGCACTGTAGTAACTTGGCAAAGTTTTGTATTAGAGTCTCTTAGAACTCCTGGGTGAATACTTCTTCTGGTCTTGCCAATTTATGGCTGTTCATTTCACAGAGCTGGGAAAAGCTGTTGAGCACTTTGCTTTGAGGCAGCTCCTCAGCCTGGTTCCTTCACAGACAGGCTTAGTGGGTGAACCTGCCTGACCTCCCTGTGCTGCACACAAATGGAAAGAATTCGTTAGTGGCTCTGAAATGTGCTTATCTTCCTAAGTGTTTATATCTTTATGATCTGTTGGTTTCAGAAGACTTTCTGGCAGGCTTCTGGCTTCCAGTATTTTTGAAAAAGTTTTTATTAGCAGCCTTTATACCTATAGCAAGTTGTGCTTCATGCCAACAATGAAAAGACTTTTATTTTTTTTAAATGTGCTTTTGCTTTTAACTTCACAGAATGAATTCCTTTTTCTCTGTTCTCCATCTAACCAGATCTTCCACGTTTTTGAAAATTTAGTGGTGGTTTTTTTTTTTTTTTTTACCTCTAATAGCTGTCCTTACTCAGTTGTTTAACCACACTTACTGCTTCCTTTGGAGTCTTTTTCTCTCAGATGGCTGTGAACTGAGAACCTCTATGTGATGTTTTGAATAGCCTCCCTGCTGCATGCAATTGCCCTTCTCTTGTAGCTGCTATTTTAGATTTCCTTTTAACTATCATTTCCATTCTTCTGTAATTTCCTTTAGCAACTTTAATATTCCTGGGGTGGAGTTCTCAAATCTTTTCTCTCTTGTAATGTTGTTAGAATTAACTATAAAGTGGTCATCAAACAGCAATTTTTCTGTGATTCAGCTTAAGCCAGATCTTGAGCTTATTGGAAAATCACTTTTTATGTGTTTTCTGAGGTTATTTCTAAGCTTATTTAAAGCTCTGAATTATGCCACCAGGAGTTTTATCCAGTCAGTACAGAGATAGCCAAAGCTCCTTGATCTTGTCAGTCTTTGTGGCCTCTCTAATCCTCAGCACCATTCTTTGGTCACTTTTATCATCATGGCTGGGTCTGACCTGTACTTTAGATGCTGACTGTAGGCAAAGTCTGCATAGGAACAGTGTTTCAAAAAAGAGATCCCCTATGGCATGGACAGAAACATCTATTTTCTTTGATTTCTGTAACTGTTTAAAAGATCGTGTGACCTCCTCCATCAGGAAGATTTGTTTTTGTCCTTAGAAAACATATCACTTAATATTCTAGTATCACAAAATGCTTCAGAAATTTAATGCTCTGCTTTAAATAGGATTAATATTTCAAGTTTGAAGTTTCAAAGCCAACTTTAATGTCAGGAAAGGAAAAACCCTGAAATCTAAGGTTGGAAAACACCTGAGCTTTTGAGACAGCTCAGATCAATGCATTGACACTCACCCCACATCTGCAGGGACAGTTCTGCTGGTGTTTGTAAGCTAAAGAAAGCAGAAACAGTACTTTTGTAGTGGAGAATATGAAAGGCATTTTAGAAAGCCACAATTAGCTGCTCATCTTATGATCTCTGGCAAATGGTTGCTGCTGGAGAGGCTGTTGCAAACAAGGCCAATTTGCTCACTGACTTTCTAGTGTAGAATCACTAATTTACATCACTCGACAGAGCTGAAAGCAGCTGATGTTATTAGGAAGAAGAAATAAACAATTGTTGTTGGGAAATGAATGGACCAGTGTCTTTTGCCAGGGATAACTAGGCTGAACTTTAACTCTTCTCAGGCAGGCTTACAGTGATAGTGATGAAAATTGCATAATGAACTGAAGTCCTGTGCAAAACATTTCTAGCTGTTACACTACACATTGTACAGCTGAATTGTTCATTATCAGCTAGCTGAGTTTTCTGTAGTCTTGGAAAGGCACATGAATGATTTTGTCTTGTGTATACTGTCTGAATTAGAGTTCAGGAGCAACATGTGTCAATACTATCTTTCATTATTTTCTGCCTGGGACTTGTGTATAGGTCTGTAAAATAGCTTGATAATATCCTGTGGTCATTATACACCCATATAATGGGTATATATAATTATATAATAGTGGTCTCATATCCAAGAGTTAGAAGCCTTTGAGAGGAACACAGCTTTAGAAACAGTGTATAATAGCAATAAACAACAGCTTAAGAAAACAGTAGGTAAAGAAATCCAGTCTCCAAGAGACAAGAACATATGAACATTCATTTCATTCCAAAGACAAACGCGATGCCTGTGACATCTTAGGGAAAACAAGAATCTTGAACCTGAGAGGCTGAGGGAGCTGGGGGTGTTCAGCCTGGAGAAGAGGAGGCTCGGGGGAGCCCTTCTCAGCCTCTACAACTCCCTGACAGGAGGTTGGAGTCAGGTGGGGGTTGGTCTCTTCTCCCAGGCAACCAGCAGCAGGACAAGAGGGCACAGACTCAAGCTCTGCCAGGGGAGGGTTAGGTTGGATATTAGGAAGAGATTTTTTTACAGAGAGAGTGATCAGACATTGGAATGTGCTGCCCAGGGAGGTGGTGGATTCACCATCCCTGGAGGTTTTGAAGATGAGACTGGATGTGGCACTTAGTGCCATGGTCTAGTGACCACAGTATGGTTGGACTCAATGATATTGAAAGTCTTTTCCAACCCTGTTGATTCTATGATTCTATGATCCTCCCAAACTGAATTTGGATGCATCTCCAAATCTTTTTGTTCAATTATTGTTTCACATTGCATCAGGCATTATTTCTGAACTCAACCTTCATCACCTAAATTCGATTCAAATTACAAGTGTGGAGAAAGGTAAGATTTCCAGCTGTTTTGAACAGTCTAACTCCACTCTCTGTTATGAGTTTACTCAGACTTGCAACAGCCCAGGCTGCTCAAATCCTGGTCTTGCAAGACAATAGTATTGACTGTGCAGCCCAAGCAAAGAGAGGAACAAGTTTGAGTTTCTTGTAAGGCTAGAGGAAAGGAGGAAAGGCTGCATTACTCATGTTGAATACCTTCTGGGGGCTAATAAAATCTTGTTTAACATGCACCTGGGCTGCCCCAGCAACAGGACAATATCAAATGGGTAAAGGACATACATTGTTTTGCTAATAGTTATTGAAGTTTGGCAGTTAGAAACAGTTCTTATACAGCTCAAACTAGATTTAAAATATCTTGATTTTTTTTTTTATTTGTCAGAATGATTCAAAAGGAAACATTTTAATTTTCAAAGCTCTCAAGTAAAAGCATCTCTAAAATGAGGAGTAGGTTAAGAGGATTGTCTCCCTGCGATGGTTGTGGAGATATTAAAAGAGTTGCTATTCCCTTTTTTGTCCAACTCACATAAGTTCAGTTCACAAGTCTTCTGGAGGAGGTGAGCTCAAATCATACATCACACCTCCTTGACCACCAAGCTCTTTGTTTTTCTATGTGTGCTGTGCAAAGTGACATGGCTCCTAGGGGAAGGGTTGAGGGAGGTGTAGAATACTTTGCAATGTTTGGAAAAGTTTGGGGTTTTTAAATTTCAGATCCCCTCAGCCTGCTGAAGTTAAACATGGTCCCTTATAAGGTGACAGAATGGTCTACTTAATCCTTGAACTTCCAGCCATCACCAATATGAAAAAAACCCAAGTTTAGCATTCTACCTTCTCCAAGCATTTTTCCAGTCAAAACTGCTCTGCAAATAAGTGACCTGTATATAAATCATCATTTTCTGTCTGATAAAAGTGATTTTATAGCAACAGTTGTACCTTGTTACTGCAGTTCATACCTGGCCAAAAGCTCTCCTTTTGAGGGTTTTGTTTATCAGGAACTGAGACACTGTTTGACTGATTCCAGATACTTAGATCTATGCAGTAAAGATAGAAAGTTTATTTCCCAGATCAGTAGCCTGCATAAAAAAAAGGAAAAAGTTGAACAACAGAAAAAGAAATATGCATGTCCAGAACTTTGTGTTTTAGTCATAAAATAAGAGAATTTTTGATTCCCTGGGAAGAGAAAATATGCATATTGCAACTTTTAATGAGTCACTTAATCTCCTTCCTTACAAGCTGTTTTTCTCTAAGAAGATCAAGTAGTATTGACTGTACAGTAAACACATCTCTTCCGTTGGCAAACAATCTGTATGAATTACTTCTAAATACATGGTTAGCTCTAGAAATGCTCCTCCCACCCACAAGTCACTCATCCCTGCTCAGGGCAGGTCAGACTGCCTGAAACAATATTGATGCATCATCTAGGTGGAATTTAAAGCCCTAGGTTATTTTTGAACCTTATTTTGAGAAGGTGTGTAACAGTTGGTAAAATAAGTAAACTAATACGTAAAAATTACTGTTTCCAATGAGTTAGTTAATGAGCTGTAGCTTTGCAGTTTGTGTGCAGCAGGTGAGTCTCAGCTGTGAGTCTGGGGGCTGATGAGTGCTGGTTTGTTAGGAGAAAAGAGCACATGGGACTATACCAGACAGAGGGAGGAAAAAAAAAGAATGTCTTGCTGGAAGCAATGGTTTCTGCCTCTTTCATTTCACATGGTAGTAACACTTCCCATCATAGATTCTCCTACCATATGTAGGAATATCCTAGTGGTTTCCAGTAGTCTGTTAAATAATATAGCTACCATCTGCCACATGACAGTGTGTCTGTTATCCTCTTCTCAAAGGGAAACATTTGTGATGTGAAGTGTCCTTATTAAATGCACATTACTACATAACTCTGTTATGAAAGGAATAATGAGAAAAGCAGTCAAAATAGGAATGAGGGAGCCTTGTGATGATCCTACACTCCTGAGGGAATTTTCTCCATCGTGTCTGACTGTCCCTGTCAGACTTCTGACTCCAGAGAAGATGAACTCTAGCTTTTATTGTAGAGAGCTCCACCATGCCCAAGGAATTAATATGTTGACCACAGTCCTTCTTACACAAGCAAAATAGCCTTTTAGACATTCTGGGCATAAGCTGTGGACAGTCTGAAGGCAACTATGGTGACTATAAGACCTCCTACGCATGTTCCTCAGTTAAACATCACACTAATGTGTACGTGCATGCACTTGCAGGAATGGTAACTTACTGTTGAAATACTAAGGATTTTAAAGTGTCATTGCTCACTAATTGCCAGTGTAACTTGGTGGTTCACAACTTGTGAACAATGAATGTGTTCGTACTACATTCTGTGTTCATGGCAGAATCATTTAGGGATTTAGAAACTGATGCAACTCAAAAAACAAAAGCAGCCATTGAGGGGAGGAAAAAAGAACCGGCAGAGCTTAAAAAAGAAAATACAGTAGTTGTAGTAAATTGAGTACCATGTACAGTGTTTGTGTTATCAGCTAGTATGTTGTAGTTTCTTGTATTCATCACTATAAGCACTTTTATGATACAACATGTACATAAAACCAGGTTCCTAAAAGCTCTTCAGTCAAGCTGAGGTTGGCCTATGTGTGATCTACTGAGTTTGAAGCTGCTTGTGCTCAGTGCTGCTGCAGAATTCATTTCTTAAACACAGTCTGCACTGTTGGGATACCTTTTCAAAAACATTTAGAAGTGGTTTCTAGGCCTAATTTTGTTCCTTAAATAAACTGGGTTTTGTAATGAGGAAGGTTATTGAGGTGAAGCAGCAGCTATAGGAGGTAGCTGTAACCAATTTTGTTTCAGGCTCTTTGGTTTACTGGTTGGAGAATTTTTTGTGGGTTGTTTTTGGAGGGTATTCTGCTGGTGGGGTTTTTTTGGCTATTTTTGTGTGTGTGTGTGCAGGTTGTTGTTTTAAAAGCTTTTAGTTTGTTTTGTGACTCTTGTTTTGTTCCGAAATCCTTAGTAGTGCAGCAGGTCCTGTTTTTATGCAGTCAGAGTAAGAAATATCACTTCACAACTTCCTTATGCAGGACCTCTAAAGAGTGCAGAGGGTGCAGGAGCCATACTCTCCTGTCCCCAGCTTGAATTCTGAGCCAACACTTTCCTATGTGATGCAATAAACCAACTTTTCCTTCCTTAGGCTGTGGTACTAATGCAGCATTCTGCCCCTTCCTTCAACATGCTGTGCTTCTCACCATTCATGCTTGGATCAAGTTGCTCAACCCTTCTTTTCTGCAAATAAAAATGAGAATTTTAAAAAATGAGAGTACCATGTGAGAATTTGTATGTGGTCCTTTGATGTGAAAAAAAGGCTGCTTTCCCATGCCTAGTCATCTGTCTCCTATGTAAATAGTTCTGATTGCCAAAATGTTGCTGTTGTATTTTATAAGCCATTTGTGAGCAGAGGGAGAACACTTACTTAGTGCAGAATGTTTTCCCATCATATTCATTTGACATGACTTTTAAAGGGGATGTTAAAAAGTATGCTTTAAAGAAATGGAAGTAACAGACAAATAGTAACAATGCAATGAAAATAGATTATACTTTTTTTAGGTGTCGTGTTGCGTATTAAGCTGAGAGGGGAAAAGTCTTGCAGTTGCTATACTTTCTTCTCTTTTGGCTCAATGTGTGGTTAGTTAATTTGGTTGGATTCTGGTCCAGTTTTTGGAGAATATTGGGTAGGATACACTATTTGATTGGGTATGTTTCAAGCTCTGTCCAGAATTCTTTATTTGAGTAAAATTTCCTTGGATGGTGCCTGGGCTCCTGCACACTTTCCAAACTGAACATCTCCCTGCCAGCCACGACAGCTTTACTGTCAGGTACTCTGCTGAGGAGCCTGTACTCTGAGCAATGAAAATGGGGCAAAAATAGACCTATGTGTTCTATATATAGATATATAGAATACAGTTAAACAAATGAAACTCTAGGGGCTAAAATCTCCATCTGATTATGAGCTGTTGATATACTTTGATGTGTTCACAATGCTTCTCATATCAAACAGGGACCTGAACCAAATTCCTCTGCTTGAGTCCACTTCCTGAATTTGTATTTGGAGTCATAGTTCCACACCTCTCTTTCAGTAGTGTTCCCTGCAAAACTTTTTCAACTTTCAGAATATTTTGCAATATATATCCAGACTCAAAATTTCAGGATGTAGGTTGGTCTGTGGGTAGCCAGGGTTGGTTGCTTTGTTTGTTTGCTTTAAAAATCTTATAGTTATCTAAGTCTCCATCCTGAGGAAAAATCACTCTCATGGTCTTCTATGTTCAGGGCTGAAACAGATTAACAGCTCCTAGAATGCTCTGAGTGTGGTAAACCCAGATCTCTAATCCTCTGGTTCTAACTATGGTAAGAAAATATTGGACATTCAAACTGGCAGTAGTGTAATAAGAGTTCTACTTTGCTGCAAGTGGTTTTGGATACTATGTAGGCATATGACCCTGTGGGACTATACAGTCCACTTCCATAGACCATCAGAGGATCAATACATCTACACAAAGCTTTGTTCTCTGCTTCTCTCTCACAAGTGGATGCTGCAAACTGTAGATCAAATTGATCCAAACGTGCACTCTCATCTCAGCACCAAACATAACCAATCTGATTGCTCAGGAATCTTCTTTTTACTGAATGGATGATAAGATGCCACTGAGACTTCTGAGACTTTTTTCCTACCTATAAGCCACTCTCTGCAGGCACTGTGAGCACTGTAGTGTTTGCTGTACTGCTCGTATACATTTCTTTAATATTTGAAAATGCTGCTCCTCTTTGTGCCTGGTTTTGCTTCTTGTTAAGAAATCAGACTGTTTCTGGGTCACCTTTCTTCTCTGATATTCCCTTCCATGATGAATTATGTCAAAAGGACTTATTTATTCTGCATAGATAAAGCCTGGCTGCAGCAACAGGAAATTTTAGCTTTGTTCTGTTTTCTATCCAGTTTTATATCTAAATTGACTAAGGCATACAGAAATCAGATTAAGTGACTTCCTTCAAGTCACGCAGTGAGCAGCTCATTTTGGACAGAATCCCAAGAGGATCCTTGTGGTTCCCAGCCCTCTTCTGTAACCTCCAGACCACATTGTCTCCCCAATGCACAGTGCAATGAATTGAGCCTGAACATTAAATTTCAGCTTTGGCAATATCGTAAGTCTTCCCGGGGCTCCAATATTTGCTGTATTTCCAGAAAAGTTTCTCGTTGTGGTTTCTGGAGCTTTCCCTATTGACCATACCCATTGCAGTGGGGCCCAGTGTGTCTAGAGAGGGTTTCAAGGGCCACTGCAACTTGGTTGCCAGTTCTCATGTTAGCTACCCAACAAAGTAAAATATATGGTTCTTTATTACTAAAAGAGGATGGCAAGTCATCATAGTGATTTATTCCATTTTTCCTGGCTTGGTCAATCATCAAAGACACTCAACACAAGCAAGTTGATGGTGGATTCTCATTGTCAGAACAAACATTTATGAGAGACCCTTTAGTGGGGAGCTTGGTCATCTTGCTGTGGAGAAGGATATGATGAGAGAGAAACTTAAGACCAAAGTATTGAGGGAGGCTTTGCAAATGGATGCAAAATGCCTTACAAATAAGCATTACGTTGGAAGATGCCTCTCCAGATCACCTGGAATCAATACCTCACTTTATACCCATACAATCCTCTCAGAAAGGCTTTGATGCATCACACTCTCTCTTGGTATCTGGCAAGGGCTGAGAAAACCAGCCACTTGCATGTCCTTTATACTGCCAACTTTTTAAAACTCACTTCCAGAATGAGAAGAGAAACACTGCTGTTTGGATTTTCAGATATTCTTTGAATTGCTGTAGCTCATAGACCACTGAAAAGGGTCTCTTGGCTTGTATGTGATAAGAATTCTGTTCAAAACTCAGTGTCTATGTGTAAACAGGACAGATTCAAATACAAATATGTGAACAGTTGAGCTGCTCCCTTACCAAGTAGAATTGTGTACCAGTAATTCTTTGCCTGTGTGAAAGCCTTAAATGCTGTATGTCACTCCTTAAACAGAATTATTGTAAAGCCAATGATCAGAATAGCAAAACCAGTCAGGACAGGTTCTGCTTTCCATTGCACTGGAACAAACCTGTTGCAGTTTCACCCATTTCTGAAAGAAATCTCTGAAGTAGAAAAGAAATCTCTCACTCTTTTGCAAGCTCCCCTTTCCTTAATAAAAGTGTCAGGTTGGTTCAATTCTGTCCTAAAAGAATAATAGTCTTGTCTTCATGTTCCTTTCCTTGGTATTTTATTCCTCTTATATAGTGAATTGTGAATTTTTAGTGAATTTCATTTTCCAGAACATAATTGTCTTTCTCTCTTTTGTTGTGCTTAAAAATGATGTCAATCTGCCTTGGAATAGTCACTTAAAACATAGGTAGTTCAGGTCTTTTATGCAGAACTGGGAGGAAAATTAGCTTCAAGTTAAAAGGGAAAACCTTATTCCACTAGATAAATAACTTCCCTGACACAGCATCATTTTTTAGGCTAATACCTTTCTATTTCCCTCTTCTTGTTCTGCTATCCCTTCAGATCATTTAATAGAAATTGTAACAATGGATCTGATATTATTTTAAAAAAAAAAAAGCAAACAAACCAACTCCCTGAAAACTGCAGATAATATTATACCAAAAATGCTCCTAATGAGTAAACAGGGAGTCGGAAGTAATTCTTTATATGAAATCAAGAAGTTCCCACACTGAGTATCCTTTCAGCACCTCTGATGTCACACCACAAACATATCTTTTTTTTTTTGTTGTGCACTCTGTATAATTAACACATTCCTTTAGTCACTGTTGTCTTCCTTCTCCTCCCTCTTCCCCCTCCTCCTCCATTAGCTCAGGATTGGTAATGAGGCAGAACAGAGTTTACCAGCTCATCTGACTCCTGTAGTTTAATGTTTGCCAACTGCTGACCTGTTTCCCTTGTGCGTAGGGTACTCAGGATTTTAGGAGTTTCCCAGCCAAGTATTATTATTTGGCTCCTAAAATCAGATAGGGTTTAGGGAATCCTGTCTAATGTGGATGAGCCCATCCATAGCTCAACAAACACAGTTATCATCCTTAGATTTGATCTTTATTAAACCATAGTGCACAGTGCTATAATATGACTGTACAGAGGGCTATAAATCATGATTTTTAAAATAATAATTCAGAAAAGCTTCTATATCATGTTGAGGTTTATTGAAATTACTCTCTTTATCAGAATCAACATGCTTTACCAAGAGCAAGGAATTTTGGTATAAACATCATCGTTTCTTGAACCTTTTTTTTGTTCCACTCGAGACTCCTAATGTTTATATGAAGGAGACAGAAACCACAGTATTTAGTCACAGGAAGGATAATGTGAGCTTGCCTAGCTAGCTGCTAGAATGGGAAGGAGTTGACTCTATTTGCTTCCTTTTTGTTCATTTACTTTAGATAGTTTAACTTTTTTGAATGTTAGCAGTCAGGAGCAGGATCCATATTTATTGGTTTATAAACAACTGGACAGTGAAATAACAGATGAGAGAGTCTTCGGTCTCCACAGTTCTAGCCCTTCCCCACGGCCAACCTGAAGGACAGATACATTTGTACTAGTGGAAAAGTTCTTGTTTTCAGGGCTGAGCAGCCTAAACCATAGCACAGAAATGGATTGTCAAGCTGGGAGCAGATAGTTTTGCAGGTAGAAGAAAAATGTTTTGGTAGCCCTAGCAATTCTTCATGTACACACAAAGAAGCATGATCTTCAGAGAGCACGTGCACCCGGTCACTGTTTCAGCTCAGCCCCATCTCCAGACTGAGATCCCAAGTGGAGCATTATCATTGCTTGGGCCATTATTTCCTGGAGGGTGCACATTTCACACACTGTCCTGCTGTGGCCAGGAATGTGAGAGGTTTGCGTCACCGCTGTTACATAAGTGGTATCCTAAGGAAAGGCCATGGCAACAACACATCCCTCTCGGGGAAGATGTCTGTGAAAGCCTGACTGACCTAGAAAACATGGTGATAGGAGGAGTTGTTTACAATGAGTCTTGATTGAATTAGGAATCTGAACACTGGTGAAGTTATACAAGAGAACGAAGTCCAAAAGAATCCAGCAGAGGTGAGGGAGTCTTGTGCCACCCCTTAGCCAGCAGCAATGGTACAAAGAATTCTTAAAGAAACAAAAACCCCTCTGGCTCTCATGCCAAGGCTAAAGCTTGATCTGTGGTTTTGAGAGCTCTAAACAGACAGAGCTTTGCCTGGGAGATCAATATAAGTTATTGCTCTTCAGCAACTGGAGTAAAATATTGTAGCAGAGCACAAGTCTAACAAAGTCTGAGAAAGAGCAAGAAAAATGTGTGCACAGCTTACCAAATTCTACTTAATTGGAAAGTTTCTCCCTACATTTTGAAACTGGGAAAAAGTTCAGGCTATTCTAATAAGCCTGAGTCAAGACTTAGTTCAGGATTTAATTCTGCTTCAGGTGCCTTTCACAGAGGATTTAATTACTCCATATGCTGGGAAACACTGGTGCATGAAGCTTTTAATCACTGTGCAGTGGCATGGTGCAGTACAGAGGGAGTTGGTAGTGTCAGAGGTTAAGGTTTTCTCTTATACAGTACCTGCATTGCTTTCCCTGCCCCTCACAGTGCCATATTCATTTAGATTTTTCCTTTCTTGTATGTTTTTAATTGGAATGGAAGGAAAAAAGTATCAACCTTATCCGTATAGGGATTTTATTATCTACTTCTGTCCATCCAAAGGCAAATTGAAAAGTACATTAGAATGGCTCCCAATTTCTCCAGCTATCCAATCATTTTCATTTGACTGAGGACCTCACCAGCTCCCTGTGCCATTTCTCTATGAAGCTGTAGTCATTAATACTCTCGCCCTTGAGTTTAATAACAATAATGAATTCTTTTGCCTGTTAGAATTACAGTTCTAGCCCTGTAATTCAAAGAGTCTTGTGTCTTAACCTACTTGTATGTCCATGACTTCATCTCTGCAGCTCATTCCATCACTTAACTTTTTCAAGTCTCAAATGTTTCTTGTTAGTGCCCTCTGATGATAACGTGATATGGGGCCCATGAAACAAGAAGGCATTATTCAAAGCTTTTCTCAGTTAAAACTTTCTGCAGGTTTAACAGCTGTTGAGCATCTTAAGTGTCACACCAGTCCTGCATAGGTAAATGTGAGTGTCCCTATGCACATTGATTTGAGACATAAACCACAGAGACATTCTGATACAAAGCAAACAAATAGCTTTCTTGCTTTTTCTTTCTGTTGTTTGAAATTCCTTTTTGGCACAGTGTATACATACTTCTTTTGGCCACATAGCAGTGCAGCTGAAAAAATTGTCACAAAGTTCAACAAAGGGAAAGTGAGAGCCAGGGCTGAGTCATTGTATGTATGAGAGCTCGGAGAAGGAAACATTGGACTGTACTGACAGAGATTCAGAAAATGCTGAGGAATAATCTATCCCAGAGAACACTGGCAAACTATCAAGAAACAAAACAAGAAACAAAATAAACCACGGCTCCACAAAGGGATGGAAACCACCCCCCACAAAGTCAGCCAAAGAACTTTCCATCACAGCATGAGCATCAGTCCAGCTTTCTCTAGTTTTCCCAAGATGAGGCAACCACAGCATTTACACTTTGAACAGTCAATTTAAGATATTGATCCAATAGGTGTTCAGTGATGGGCTGTTCACAGGAGCTGGTACACAGGTACTGCTCAGCATATGCTTGGGATGCCCATGGTGAAATGTCAGGGAGTTGGGGATGACAGTGTGACAAGCAGACAACAGCATCTCTGTCAAGGATTCAGTCCCACAGCACCTAACTAAGGGCACAGCAAATCCAGTGAGAATATTCAGGTCCAGAGAAGAGTCCAGTGATCACAAGCCTGGTGACAAGACAGGTCCAAGGTCAAGTGAAGAAGTCAAGTCAAAGTGAAAGTCTGACAAGGTGCAAAGCCAAGTACTCATGCTACAGGCACATCTTTACATCTAGGAATAGCTGTAGTCACACTCAATTACCTCCTTGCCTCACGTAGCAGGACCATCTGAGTGTTTCCAAAGGAAGACACAAGGAACCCCCTATTAGATAACTATCATACGGTTTTATTTACTGAGCAATTTGCTTTCTTATCCTTTACTTTTTGCATGAAATTTCATTGCTTTAGAAAATAAACAGTTTTCTTGTGCTCTATACTGTAATTTCAAATTGTATACCTGAGAGTCAGGTCCATAAACTTATTGATAACTGTCTCATTTTTATGTTCTTTTTATGTTCATGTGTGCCTTGAAGTACCTGGTAGACCATTCTTTTCTGTAGCTGGTAAAACCAGGCTCCACTCTCCCACACCCTGGACAACTTGGCTGAACAGGCAAATTTGATAATAGCACTGGGGACTTTAAAGGCATAGTGGGAACTTCATTTCATACTTTGGATTTATCATAGTCACGTCCTTCTGATCACTGCCTATGAGTCATGTGGAATGCTTTGGCCTTAATTTCAGTCAATTTATTTCTTGTTCCTAGTTTACTTAAGGTTGCTAAGCAACTGGGGTTGGATTTATCCTTTCTAATGATGGATTTTTAATTCAAACAAATCAAGAGCAATATCTTTGCTAAGTACCTTGATTTGTATATTTACATATTGATGTCTTTAACAAAATCAGGTTTATAAAAATAACTTCTTTCTGGACTTGGGTGTCACTCTTACTAGATTGAATTTTCCTTTGATATATTCCTCCCCTCCCCATCAATTTCTTCCTCAAGGACATTGCACTTGACTCCATGGTGGTAACTGTCACTAGCAGCTCCACTGGAGCTGCTTCTTGTGCCGTGCCAAGCCAGGCTTGTGTGTTTTCAGGACAAGGGTCAGAACATCCTCTCCCCTGTGTGCTCCAGAACGAGTTGTTCCAAGAAACAATCCTTCAAAGGTCAAATTTTCTGGTATAAGGCAAGTTTAGAAGAGAGCAGTGGAAATCCTACATTATGAATTTATTAGGTTTTGTTGTCCCTTTCATGTCCCAGCATTTGGTGCTCAGCAGTGTTCTTAGTAGAGATCAGTGGCAAGGAACTCTCATGACAGGCCCTAGAGTTTTCTGAAAACGAAGATCTGTAGTTTTCACTGTGTGGTTCTGGCTGCACAAAATTCTGTTAAGGTTCCTTGAATTGTTGAAATGTTCCTTTTTTAGTTCCTTTTTTTTCCTCTCTTTTTTTTTACCCCTAAAATCCCTATTATCTGTTGGTTTCCACTGTGGAGTTGCACAAATAATAACTATATCTGAGCAAATACAGGGGTTCCCTCATTCTCTAGACTGCATGGCAAAGATGAAGAGGAAGAGGTTTTTCTAGAAGAATCCTTTTTTAGCCATAGAGGGAGTCTCATCTGATTTGAAGGAATTCATGCATTTGCAGTGGTACTTTTCTTTGTTGCAGTCAGACTGATTGTTCATATAACCATCCATCTGCAGGTCTGAACTTTCATAGTGTCTTAAAAGCTCTAAATAGTTTGCACTAGCCCCTCTGAGATAGCCAGAAGTGAATGCCTTTGCAGTCTGTGAGGAAAGGCAAGAAAGGGAAGCATGAGAACCTGTCTCAAGAAAGAGATGCCAAGGGAAAAGGAAGAATTGTCAGTTAAGCCACTGTATTTTGAATGCCATATTAAAAGTCACAGGTGCTGTTGAAAGGACAAGCAACTACTAAGTTGTTTGTTATTGCATATGGAAATTTGCAGATATATAATGGTCTTACTGGTATTTCCTGGCTGACATCTCAGCTGCATGCAGAGAGTTGCACTTTTGTGGGATGCTTTCCCAAATACAGGCAAGTGAATTATTAATTGTATATAACTCCATTACAGTCACTTCCATTATTGCACCTTTTAGTGCATCTAAATGATAAAACATGATCTGATTGCAAAACAAAGCCAAACCCAGCAATTTTGTAGGAAATGTCAGTTATTTAAGTCAATAATGTGCTGACCTTAGTTGGTATTTGCATTTAAGTTTCATTTTGAAAGTTTAAACTTCTCCTGTCCCACCATGGCTAGTGGGCAGTTGGTTTGAACTCTGGGGCACCAGAGACATGTGTTCCCTGCAAGTTGACTTGCTTAGCAAACAGTCAACTCCACTTTGAAGAAGCTGCACTGAATGTCTGTCTTACAGAGACATCTAAAGTTGCCACTGATTTGAGAACACTTATGCCCATAATAGCAATCCCACTGCTGAAACAGTTTGTATTCTCTGGCTTGTTTAAGCTGAGCATCAGCCACTTGGCTCTCCTGTAGTCCCCTGTTGCTGCTGGCTGCAGTTCTGAATAGAATTGTCCAAATTAAATAAAGTGGGAAGATAGAGCTGGATTTCTTGGCATGCTGAGAAACATTCAGTCCTTCCCTGTAGAGCAGGGAGCAATGATTGAAGAGCAGTCTGTGATGGCCTAGTGCCCTGAGAAGTCCTTATGCATCAGCAGACCTGGTGAAGTAAAAGGAAAGTTATTCATCTGCTGAGCAGGTGTCCTCTCACCTTAGTACTGGCAGACAGACCTTATCACCATGCTATGGGTACTGCTCCTGTGCTCATTAGCTAGGTGGGGGTCATCCTTGAGTGCAAATCCTTTGCCATGGGTCTATGTCAGCACTAATAGAGTCACCTAGATCGAGAGCTCTCTTGTCATTGACCTCCCTGCAGGTTTTAGACCACAAACTGCAGTTACCCAGAATGTGAGCTTCAAGAGGGAACATTCTGAGCCACGTCTCATTCTTGCTTCTATCAGTGTGAGTGAGTGCATCAACACTCCCAGGAGCTGTGAGGTGGATAATCATACTTCTGAGGTTTCCAGATCTGTGGGTGGCAAGTTCAAGGCCCATTTCAGGTGTCTTAGCACCTGCAGCTCCCTGATGTATGAGTTTGGGGATTTTTGTTGTGGTTTGACCTATGCTTGCTTATACTTCAACATATTTCAATGGATTCTTTAATTTTATGAATTTAATATTCAGTAAAATTTCCTCGCTTGACAGAAATACTAAATATTCTTCAGTTTAGGGAGAAGATTCCCCTCTGCCTATTTTAAGTATTTAATGATAAAGAGAATGGGTCTGAGTGTCCAAATAGGAGTATCATAGAAGATGTTATATTTCCAGGTGAGGCTTTACAGAGCATTTACAGTGGTTTGGGGGGCAGAAGTTTTTTCAGAAGTAGTGGTAATGATATGTTTTTTACTGCATTTGAGCTTTGTGGGTTTTACAGTGTTCTCACAAACCAAAGCTCCTGAGCTCTGTCATCCTGGCTGGCAAATGGGAGAAGAGCAGGCAGGGAGCAGTGGCACCTCCTGGCTCTGGAGACCACAGGCATCAACCTTCTCAGGGCCCTGAATTCTTCTCTGCAGACCAGCAATCCTTCAGGCGAATTGTGCTAGAATGAGAAACCTTGGAAATGTAGGACATTGGAAACAAGAGCCAATGAGCCTTCCATGATCTTATCTCCATGTCAAAACTCTTATTTTTAGTTTCAGGACATTTTGGTTTCCCATCTGTGCAGCACAGAGCCTCAGGCAAGCTGGCAGAAGCCTGGGCACGTTTCCAGTAGAAGATAGGTTTCCACTGCAGTTGGCCTTTTCTATTGCTAAAAGCTTTGGTTTTGATGAATCAGCATTTTCCTATGGAAAAACATTCCTTTGGAGAATTTCCAGTCAGAATGAAACCAAGATTCAACACATTGCAAAATCCCTCCAGAACAGGATTTATTCTCTATAGCTGCACTTCTAAGCAAATTTACTCTTCCTTGATTTCTCTGTATAATAAAAACATAAACAGATGCAAATATCATTGCTAAAGGTATTTATAATGTGGATATCTATTTTGCCTCTGGAAAGATTGTGCAGTGTATGGACATTTAAATATAGGACCTGGAAAGGAGGTAAAAATATTTCGGATTCCTATGTGGTGAAATGGTGAATTCTGAGACCTTATTTTGCAGTGCAGCAATATCAGAGGTCGTGGAAAATAAAAATAGTTTAAACAATTCAGTATTCACTTTGCTATTTCCCTGTAAAACAGACTTAAATCTAGGCACATATTAACGAAAATCATAAATTTGATCAGACACTTGTGAACATATGTTTATATTCAGCTTTGGTTGATTTTGAATTCATGTTTCTTCTGGCTGTCTTGGACCAAAACACAGCTCAAGCTGTTGGAAGAAGTATGGCCATAAATCAGTGTGTGTGTGAGAAGCAACAAAGACAGCCCTTCTCTCTTGTCCTCTGTGACACAGTAGGTGTGAAATGAGCCATTAGCTCAGACTTAGAGTTGTGGGAAGGCAACTGTACAGTTGTCATGCAATTTCACATCCTCACTTTCACGAATGAGTCATGCCCTTAAAATGAGCATAGTTATATTGTTTGATTGCATGTGTAACTAGTGTAGTCCCTTCCTTTCTACTGGATTAACAGTTTAATGCTTTTGAACCCCCTTGTTCATACAGGATTTGCACAGATCTTTTCCATTCCATGTTGGCTCCCTACCTAGAATTCAGCTAAACCACAGCTAATCCTTTTGCCTTAAGGTGAGGCAGCAAGTTAAGGGTGATTCAGTGAGCTTTGGCGTCTCTTTTAGAGCAGCTGAAGTTGACAGATGAGCTCTGTGCACAACCTCATCTGTGAAGATTCTCTCTGAATAAAACTGGGGAGGGAAAAACTTAGCACTTAAGCAAGCTGCAATTCAGAGACCTCATAGTAGCCTTTCAGTACCTGAGAGGGGCCTACAGGGGAGCCAGAGAGAGGCTCTTTGTAGGAACTGCAGTGATATGACAAGGGGTAACAAGTTCAAATTGAAGGAGGGGAAATTTAGGCTTGATATTGGGAAGAAGTTTTTCCCTGTGAGTGTGATGATTCAATGCTGACTACTGCTGTTATCAAGATCCCAACTTGTGACCAGACAACAGTGTTTTCCTGCCTTGCAGAAAAATTATATAGAGAGGAATTAAGCTTATAATTGGACTGTAAGTAGCTAAGTAGGGAGGAAGCTAATCAAAGTTTGTTAATAGTAGAAATTATTTAAAGTAATCCAGCTATTCTAGCAATCCATGCAGAAGTTTTGGGAAATTTTCTGCAATTAATTATTTTCTGTGGAAAAAAGTTTTGTTAGCAAGCCAGCTCCTGCTTCCAGCACTGTGCTAGGCCAAGCTGTTCTGAACTGGTTCCAGAACCAGCTTCCTTTATGGTTCACTATCAGAACAGACACAGAATGAGTTTGCATTAGGAGCCTGAACTTCAAGTGATTTGCTATAGCTTCAATTTTGCATTTAATGATTCCCATTCCATGGGTGTTCAAAGTCCCAGTGTCCCATGTGTGCAATAAATTGGTGTACAGAGCAGCAGGATAGTAATCATAGCCTCAATCCTCTGTTCTGTCCCTGGCACAATGAAAAAACTAAGGAGAAGGTGAACATCCTCATTCCACATTTATCCTGATTTTTATTAATAGATTTGCATTTATTTAATTCATTTTTACTAGGGTTTTGTTGTGTCGTAGGTCAATATTCTATCTGAGTACTCACAGGGTGGTTCTGGAAGCAGAATGCGAGTTCTTCTTACAGTCACAATTTATCCTCATCTTGAACACTGTGTCATATTAGCAAAACATTTACAGTGTGAGAGATGTATGAGTCAAAGTATTACATTAATAGTTTAAATTGAAGATGGGCCAGAATTTTTCCGTGGTGTTCTCTGATGTGTATATATAATGGAGTGAACAACCAAAGGGAAATTTGAATGTTATAAATCAAATTGTTGCTCAACCCACCATCAGTAATCAGGAGAAAGTTTACACAGCTGCCTCCCAGCAACTGCTAATAATAAAGTGTTTTTCTGCTCTCCTGCAGACAAGGGCAATATTTTCACCTGGGTGAGCAGCAGCACTTGGCTGGCAACATGTGGGGCAAAACAGTCACTTTAGGATTTGCATAATGCCAAGTGAGTCAGCCAGGACAGTGCTCTGCACCAACAGAGCTGCAGTGAAGCTGTCTCTAAACTGGCTCTGAACAAGTTCATTTCAGTGTCTGCATATGGGGAAGGAGAAATCCTTCAGTTGGCTTAAAGGAGGAGCTGAAGTTTGAAGCATAGATTCCTAGGTCCCAAACATAGCCAATGGAGAGAGCAAGTGGCTCCAGAGTGACTCAGTCTCCATCACCCAGTGCAGCTGTCTCTGTCCCCATTGAGTAAGGAGAGTCAGGCACCC
>NW_008686387.1:27622-57302 GCF_000695815.1 Acanthisitta chloris
CCAGAAGGCAGATCTTTTCTGCATGTAGTATTTATTTTCTTATGACTGCTCAGACCACGATGCTCCTTTTGCTCTCTTTGGCTAGGCCAGGTAGGCATTCTTTTGCAGCCTTTTTTGGTTAACTTGTTTATTAGCACAAGGTGGTTAAAGAATATTGCATCTCCTCAGTGCTGTGCTAGGTTAAAGCACCAGCAAGCACTGCCTGTAAGTGTTCCACACCCTCGTAATGTGGTGTTGTGGTTAATGTTGCAGTGAAAGACCAGTCCCTTGCTATGCAATATTAATCAGGAAAGGATATAATTCAGTGCTGCTGCTCTGGAAGTTAAGCATGTCATGTTTCCATACTGTAGTATTAATGTGAAGGACAACATAACACAGACCAGGATTGTCAGCTTGGAAATTGGTTTAGCTCCATGGGATCCACATCAGGTCTGATGCACAATGCTACAGCTCGTTAGAGCTAAAGTGTAGCAGTGACATGAAATCTAGAGCTTGGTGTTGTTTAGACAACCCAGGCCCTGTCTCTGAATCACTGAGATGTTAGGCTGCATATAAAGAACTTTGTGCAAAGAAAAGGCATTTTCATTCCTTTTAGCAGACATGATGCTCATGTATAGTAGAAGTAGCAAGGATACAGAAGGTTTCATAATTTTGACTCATAGGCAGTAATTGGTTCCAAGTCTTTTGAATGTAATTCCAACCAGACAATGTGTGGAACAGTTTGGTAATAAAAGGTAGCAGGAAGGTCATAAAGGACTGATGGGAAAAGCCATATACGCACACAAAGATGGAATAACTCTGAAAGGCAAAGTGTTTGCTGTTTAATGCTTTAATTTTTTCCTCTCCTGCCTCCATCTGAACTCAAATTACATCCAATAATGTTTTAAAGAACTGCATTGGCTTGGGGGGTGGTTTTGGCAGGACCCTTACCTTTATTCCTTAGCTCAGAAAAAAGTGGGTAAATTTTCTCCGATGTTTCTGCTGCTATTGGTAAATACTCCAGGATGCTGCTCTGTACCTTGAGGAGATCAGGAATCAGGGAATTGAAAGAAGCAATGAGTCACCTGAACCTTCAGGCTAAAGATCAGCTATGATTCACTTGGACTCTCCTAATTGCCTCATCTTAGAATTAAGACTTTCTTCTTTCTAAATCTAGTTACCATGGAAAACTGATAATGAAGCGTTGCATATATGTCTACTTCGTTCAGTGATACCTGACTTTTAGCTCTAGAGGAAAAAAATAGTCTGATACAGTTTGCAATTCTGATACATTTGTATAAAAACAGGCAACTTTAAAAAAAAACACCATTGAAATATGTGGCCTTGCAGGAGACTTATTACATCTGCTCTGCTTCAACTGGGGAGAGGTCTTTTTATAAGCAGGAAAGCAAAAAATTCCTGCAGAGATGGAAAACTACTTATCCAGCCAAAAAGAGTGCAGATATAGACCAGTCATCTAAATCTTCCACACTGTTGTAAAAAATTACCACTTAATTGTTTCTAGTTTTAAAAAAAAATCATCATGAGAAGTTCTTGGGTTATAGCAAGTCACAATAAGGACACTTGCAAAATAAATCAGATTTTCACATGAGAATCATTGTTGTTTCCAACTCAGCCCAAATCCTTTTTAAGCTTTTAAAGAATCATTGTAATTTCCATGTATTCTCTTCTGTTTGTTGTTTAATCTTGTGTATCGTGCAAGTAAATTGCTTCACTGCAAGTTTGTGTCTATGTGCCTAAAGTTAGGCTGCTTTATTTGTGGAGGGTCATTATAATTCATTCAGCTAATGGCAAGAAGGCAGATTCCTGACTACTATTCATAATGTGCTGGTATATTGGAAAACAGAAGGAAAACCAAAGGGGCAAGTTTCTTCTGTTCTCAAGAATTACTATACAGGTTTATCACATACTTAGTAGTTGAAAAAGAATAACAAATAATCTTTAGAAGTGCTTTGGATGGAGCTTTAACAGTGCCTGGGTCACTGGTTTTTCTGTGGACAAAATATGCAGTAGGAATTTGTTCATATAAGCTGAAGAATTAATGAAACTTGAACAAGGTCAGTTCTTTTAAGTGCTGTCTTGGCTTTGTCAGGTTTAAAAGTCAAGTCCCCAAAACTGTGAAGCCTCAAGTCCATGTGCCATTGGATCCTGGGTGCTTCCTGGCATTACCATATGCCCATGGAAAGGCCAATGGAAGAGGGGTTTGGGCTGGCCTGTGGGGCCAGCTGGAGACACATCATTTCCTTGTATGACAGAGAAATCCCATTCTTTTCATGGACAAGTGTGTGTGAAAGCAATGCCACCAGAGTTACAGAAAGGATGCAGAGGAGAGAGACCTTTTCTCAGGTGTGAGCAGACAAAATGCTGTGCTTTAGAAGACAAAGCAAGAGAAAATTATTATCAGTATTAAGTCCAGCCTTAAATCTGGCAGCATTAAGTTCAGCTCCATCACCAAGAAGCTTGCATAGGAGTCCAGCAATCTTCAGCTCCTTGGTGATACAAAGGCTTCTTTGGCCAGCTGATTTTGCCAAGATGTATGGAAATGGTTTGATACAGGTTACAGGGTATGTGATGAACAGAACTTCACTGCAGTTGAGGGCTCCTGGTATCCATTCAGAGCTCAATTTCTCTGTCTACCCAAACCCAGCCTTATTCGTTTTTCCTTGGGGATTTCACTAGCCAAGACTTCTTAAGAACCTAATGAGAAACACTAGGCAGACTCTGCAGTGTTGTTGGGAACTTCCCAACCTCCTGTGAGAACACAGTGCAGGAGGACACAGTGTCATTTTATGAACAGACATGTTTGTGCCCCATTCTGTGAGAGGCTTTGGCAGTCCAGCCTTACGTTATGGGTCCAGGCCTCTGTTGAGGCTTGAACAAATGACAAACCACTTTGGTAGCTTACATCTAACTTTGTAATTGCAATTAAATCTGATGTGAGAGGATTCCAGTTATCAATAATTTTTCTAAGAAAAAAAGTAGCTTTATTTCTGATAAATTCAAACAAATTCAGAAGTTATAGCACCTCATTCACCGACCTTGCAATCTTTCACACTATTATTTTTGTCCCTTTTGCCTTCAGTGCATAAGTTCACTGCAGTGATAACGACATCTCACAGCCATGACAATGGCAAAGTTCCTGTCAATCTTCTTTTGAGCACTTTGCCACTTTGTTAAGTACTCTATTTCTCCTGTGCAGCACTTCACAAGCTTCTTAAGTTTTTAGCCTTTGCTTTTAACAGAGGTAGCTGTTTTTGTCTCAGCAGAAGCTCTGCTTCAGCAGCTGTGCATTCCGCTGAAGGTTGTCTCAGAAAGTTCTTGGAAATTTCTTCTTTGTCAGAGCTCTCTCTGCTTTGCTCTTTGACACAATAATCTTTAAAGTGTAGTACTCTCACAGGAGTATTTCATGAATTTAAGCCCCAAATGATATGAGATTGGCACGTGGAGCCTCTAAAGCTGTATGAATGAGAAATGTCCTTTTGGCCTATTTGGAATTGCATCAACTGTCATCATCTTCTCTGCTGTTTAACTTTATAGATGTGATAACTATGCCTTGAATCTTGTGTAAATAACTGCACAGATTAGTGTTTATAATTTTTTTAATTTTTTTAAAAAAAATCCAGTATCATGTAAATAATCTCCTGTGACATTCCACTTCTGGTTTGGTGGTATTGGAGAAGCTTTTTGTGGTGAAGTAGTAACTCCTTCAGATTCTAATTAACAGTATGCACAAACCTCCCTGACTTGGGTTTTGCTGCATCAGGTGAAATCAGGCACATGTTACATAGCTTAGGGCTAAAACTGGTCTTTCAGGGGCAAGTGCAGCTGGAAGGATTCTTTCTTGAGACAGCAGATTATAGATCATCTCAGTCAAGACTGCTTGTTTGCTTTCATCTTCTAGCTAAATTCACTATAATTATTATAAGTTGCCTCCTTAAATCCCTTTTGCTGTTCAATTAGTTGCTATGTTTTGCTCACACCTATTTAGTCATAACTCTGTGCTTTCTACACCAGCTTCAGTGTGAACTTTTGCTTGGAGAGGAATATGAGTGTGATTGTTTCATACATGCTTTTTATGATCACAGTCACTTGCAAACTGTTCTAAGTTCAAAGGGGGTAAAAGACTACATAAATCTCTGATTATGGTTATTATGACTATGCTAACAAGAGCTGGCTGAGGAACAAGAAATTCTGTCTTGCAACAACCTTTAAGGTTTGAATTCCCCATTGGAACAGGATCAAACCTTTTCCTGTATGTGAAGTAGAGCTGTTGGAACATCCATTTCCATATTCCTAAGGTCAGACTTGTATTACTTTAAAATTTGGGATCTTTGTGGCTTCACTTGAGATCCCAGATACCTACCTAATTAAACCCAAAAATTCATTAAATAACATTTTTATTTCATGAAGAATGTGTTGTCAGAAATGTTTTGATAGGCTGTAACCTTCATTTCCAGAGTTTCCATTTGGAGGTGAAAACAACATCTTTGGAGGTGAAAATAGCATCCATCATGTGTTCTTATGCTCTGCTTGGGCAAATGTGAACTTGCTGTATTTCTTCACTTTTAGAGCTTTGAAACAGATGTTAATGGAGATGAGATTAGTAAACAGTTGACATTGTAAACATTTTGGGTGCTGCTTTGAAAGAGAGATAGTAGTTGAGCAGTCTGAGTGTTTCTCTCCCTTGGTTTTGTGCACTGCTTGCTTTCTTAAACATGAGTGGCACTCACCAGTGACCAGAGAGAACAGGTCTTTAAAACACATGGAAAGTACTATCAGATAATGCCAACATACAAAATGACTCAAAATGGGCTTGTTAAATGACCTTTGGGACAGTGGAGGGTAGAGAACTATGTGTGGTAAAAATACATTTTCCTTCCACTTCCTCCAAAAAGGGATGTGTGAAAGACTTCACAGGTCTTTTAACAACTGGAGCTTTCAAATGTGCAAGAAAAGCAGAGTGGCCCCACAAGGTCAGTGGGACTACCTGCACATATCTGCAGTTCAGAGCAGAGGGTGAGCAGCTCAAGCAGTTCTCAGGTGAGGTGTTAGGAAGGAATGGAAATTTCTTAGCAAATAGTTTTGCCACTGTTAAACAGGTTTGAATTGAGATTTCAGTTTGCGTGTCCTTAAACTTTGCAGAGACACAGTCTGCAATCTTAGTGTGTTTTGCTTTTTTTATTTTCCTTTTTAGACATCAGAATCTACACACACCTTGAATGTGGGCAGGGGAGATGAGGTCTGGCTCTATGCTGTGTGCTTGGAGCTTGTCCATATTCCAGAATGGAAAGTTCCCATCTGTGTCATGTGGGACTTGCCCACGACGTTTTTTCCTTCATTCTCCTAAGCACCATTTTGAAAAATGGATGTGTTCCTTCTGTCTGGTAGAGACTGGGCAATATTGCAGATGGTTGCTGCTGAAAAAATATCTGTTCAGAGAAGTAAAAGAGAAACTTTTACTTGCATCCAGGTGATGATTCTCTTGGTTCTGCTTACATAGGATTTATTTTTCACCTGTATTCTTCAGCTTTCTCATGTGAAGAATTCCTTGTAATTATTAATTTCCAAATATTAACTCTTCATAGAATTTAAGGGTTGGAATGGACTTTACAGATCATCTAGTTCCAATCCCTGCCCTGGGCAGGGACACCTCCTCACTAGATCAGGTTGCTCAAGGCTTATCCAGTCTGGCTTTGAACACTGCCAGGGTTGGGGCAGCCACAGCCTCCCTGGGCAACTTGTGCCAGTGTCTCACCACCCAAAAAGGGAAAAAAAAATTTTCTAATATCTAACCTAAACTTCCCTCCTTCAATTTGAACCCAAACTCCTGTGTTTTTGCTTAGTGGATCACCTAAAATTTCAGGTACTTGCCAGATGATGACAAGCAAAAATATCAAGTAGGGATTGTCTGAGTTCAAGCTCTCTTGTCTATCTTTTCTGGATGAGGACTATTTTCAGCTGCTAATCTTTTCCACCAGCCCTTTTTTGGAAGCATGGAAAGCAGAGATAATTTGGAAGTGAGGAGAGGCAATAAACCTTTTCGAATATTTGTAATATAGTGATGTGGTAGTATCTGGGACATGTCCATGTGGTCTGGTTGTTTGATGTTGAGCACTCCTGTGTGTTTCAAAGCTTCAGCTAAAAATTCTCAGGAACAAGAGCACAGAGAAAGTGACTGGAGTGGAAGGGACAGCTCAAGTGACCTGAAATACTCTTCTAAATTTTCTTCTATCTAGTCCTTGTTGTGTTTCCATCTTTTGACTGTTTCTTTCCTCCTGTTAGGACACCAAGCCCCACAGAACAGGTGGAGAGGCAGCAATACTCACATACACAAAATTAACAAGGAAGAAGAGATGGAGGTTTGGGTGGCTTTTTTTGTTTATTGATTGTTTTTTCATTGATTGGTTTATTGTTTTTATTTTTGGAGAGAGTGTTTTGGGGCAGTTTGTGTTGGTTTATCCTTGGTGGGTTTGGTTTGGGTATTTTTTTTGTAACAACTAGTTCAAGCATTTCTTGTAACTAGGCTTATCTGCTGCTCATCCTCAGACAGGAGTGTTTTGTTTGTTTTAGCCTGATGGCTAAATCCTTTAAGCCTCTCTGAAGTTTACTCCTGCATTTCAAAGGGCTCTGTGAATACAGAGTGAAGACAAATATAAATATGCAGGGTGAACAGTCACCCTAGCATTACTTACTTACTGTGTATTTGCCTGTGATGATTTGAGTGCCTTTATCTCAGTTCATTTTTGCAGTCTTGGTCTTGCTGTTCTTGGGTTGCTGCTCTTGTTATTGGTATTCCCATGTTCCCTGTGGTCATTTTATTTCAGGATTTCTTCACTTCCAATCCTTGTAAATCTTGCTCTTCTGCTTGATGTTCCTCTTAGTCTCTGTAGCAGCTTGAACTTTCTTAAGGATTTGCTCTGAAAACATGTAGTTCCCATTTAAGGACTAAATTGAAGCTTTTCCTGAGACAGCAGATTTGTATCATGGGTGTACATCCTATGCAGCCCAAGAGAAGGTTGTGTTGCTCTCATGGCACTAATGTGGCTTTCCATCTCTCACCAGCTACCTAGCTTTATAAAACACGAAGATTTAGTCACCTTGGTCTCTCTCCAGCTTTCAGGTGTAGATGTTGCTGAGCAGATAGGCTCTCTAGCCTGTGATCAGGCTAGAGAAATACAACCTGTAGTGTCATACAGTCCCCCAGTCTCCAGGTGTTCCTTTATTTCTCTCTCATTGCTGCCTTCACTCCAGTTCAGATCCTGGACCTGAATCCACTCAAGTCCTCTTGTGTTTTTCCTATCATCAGCTGATTGGGGAAATATTAGGAAGGCATCAGACCCTTGTGGGTTGTGTAAATGGCAAAATGTATTAGGCTTTTAGTCAAGTGTAAGGCAACTGCAAGGCTAGGCCATAAATCCAACAGATTGAATATGATCATGTTAGTTAAAGGACAACAGAGACTGCCTCTGCTGCCACTAAAAGCTCTGTTAGCATGTCACTGTAGAAAGCGACAATGTGCCTATGTAAAGTGAATGTCTAAAGTAGCTACATTACATAGGAACTTAATTCCAGAGCTGCTTATTTAATGACTTTAACATTAACCCCTAAGCATTTTCCTCATGTGAGTGCAGTGTGCAGAATAGATGCAGGTTGACACTGCTTTGAGACTTTTTCCTATGGCCTTTTCACCATGCAGCTGGCCTGAGGATGGTTCTAGCCTGCATATGACAGTCCATAGCAAGCCTTCTCACCTTTCCCACAGTCCATGCTTAGATATGTTTTTTGTATCTTCTGGAAAGCCAATTTGTCTGACCTCCACTGGGCTGGATGAAGATGACACAGTGGCAGATTCATAGCAAGGACATGGGGCCATATCCAGGCTCAGTATGTGATAACAAGAATCGAATAGTCAAAGCAAAGAGTAGGATAGGGGATAGTCAGGTAGAGAGCACCTGAATAAACAAGAAGAAAAAAGGTTGATTAATAAAGAATTGTCTTAGTTTATTAAGCATGAAAAGGGTAGAACTTAGGGCATTATTTTAGCTTAGGTAGCGTAAAACAAGGAAGAAAAACTAGATGCAGCTGGACTCATGACCTAGCAGTATGTGCCAAACTCAAAGGTCAAGCTGATGAAGACCATCGGCCTTCCTCCCGACGACCCCCGGACGACCACCAGAGACCATGGGACTAATGCCAAGTGGGAGGAGATGAAGGAGGAGATAATGATAATGATTTCCAAGAACTAATTGTAATAATGACCACCTATTCCTGGAAATAATGAATATGCATGAGTTCTTTAATGTATATAAACCGTGAAGTTTTTGTCTCTGGTTGCACAAGTTTGGTGGAGCGATCCCCCTTGTGCCCAGTGCTGAATAAACAAATCCCTGCTACTCAGAGATACAAGTCTGGGGGTAGTTCTTTTCCAGCCTTTTCTCGGCATCATATGTCCAAACCAGATGTAGCCTGTGGCCTGTGTAATATCATAGAATCTGCTGGGTTGGAAAAGACCTCCAAGATCATCAGGTCCAACCCTACCATGGTTACTAGACTATGGCACTAAGTGCCACATCCAGTCTCATCTTGAAAACCTCCAGGGATGGAGACTCTACCACCTCCCTGGGCAGCACATTCCAATACCAATGGAAGTGTGGTAAAAATACAGCCAGTGGGACTTGAAGCATGGGTGAATGTAACCCAGTTGGCTTGTAGGGTTTGCAGATTGTCTCCCCCTGGGTTAATCGCTCAGCAACTAGCAATCAGGTTGAAGGCCGTTCCCTGAAATGCACTGTGAAAACAGCAACAAAAAAAGAAAAATATATTAAACTAATCATTCTAACAAGGAAAATAAACATGCAAATAAATCATCACAGATCGAAAAGCAGTAAGTTACAAGGACATGTTTTCATTGGTTTTTTTTATAGTTCCTACTGAACTAAGAGAAGAAATTAAAAAGAAAAAAACCTAACTGATGTTGAAATCAAATTGCAGCTTTCAAAAGAATGTGATTAGAATATTTGTTTATCCACCCACCTCAAACACTCTTCTTCTCTTGGGGATACAAACATTGCAGTCATAAGAACAATTTTAATTTACGTGGGAAATACATCTTCATTTTGCCCTACTTATAATTTGCTGAAGGGAGATGAGACCCAGTGCTATCAAATACCTTTATGGGAAGCTTCATTTGATAGATTTGGGGGAGAAAACACTGTGTGATCTGTAGGAAATTGCAATTCAGCTGCCAGCAGTTGTGTCGTAGGTGTGTGGTAAATCCTTATGGCTGTGCTCATAAGTATGATTGGAATCTTTAGAGTTGCCTCTGCAAATGAAATGAGTGGGATTCTGTCAGTCCTCGACAGCTGTGATGAAGTGATTGATTTAGGGAAAGTATCACTCACAGTCATATCAATTGTTGTATTTTTTTAATGTACTTCCATTAAAGAACTCTAATCTAAACCCAAACTTTCAAGTCAGATGGAGAAAATAAACTCAGCTGCCATGTCATCCTTCTGTTTTGCTCCATATTCTTTAGAGCTAATATGAATAAAAATACTGCTGCATTCTTTTTTAATGTTTTCCATTACTAAATGTGCATTCATCAAACCCATTTTTTATTAAAAATGAACCAGACATTTGGATGACAGCTGGAATAACTGAATGAAGGAATACAAGGACTGAAATGAGGAACCAGAGTCAATTTTTCCTCAAGATTCTAGTTTAAGTTTTAGTTTGTGAAATTTAATTTGGTTGGCATGGGAATTAATATAATAAAAAAATCCGTTTTGAAATATCAAGATGGGAAAAAGCATTCCTGGTCAGCTATAAATCACCAAGGCACAAGTACTTTAGATCATATAGGGAAGTTGCCTGAGCTCATCTGAGAACACACTATATGAATTTATGATTTTACCTTTCTCTGGTTCTGTTTATCACAGCATTAGCTATAGACCTGCACTGAAAGATTGCTGAGATGAGCACAGGATGCTTTGTTCCCATTTTCCTGGAAGAAAGGTTTTGATCAATCCCCGATGTTTGCACATATCTTACCAGAGGTTGTCTCTGGATTTGGTCAATACTTGTTCTCCAAAACCTACCCTGCTTCTGGATAGCAAAAGCCAGTAGTTAAATTTCTCCAGCAGAAGGCAAGGTTCATGAGAAGTTGACATTAGTTAATGTGGTCCACTTCAATGAACATAAAAGTACTCTCTTGTCTTGCTTTAGATTGAGACAAACAACAATTTCTATCCTAGGTATTTAACTTGTACGTGGGGCAGTGCACTCAGGTTTGCAAATGAGTTCTTGTTTTCAATCCCACCATTGCACTGGTACACTCAACTTGCCTTGTGCTGTTCACAACTTGAAATGGTATTTATTTCTTGAAATGCAGTTGCAGAAAAATGTATGTACATTCCAATCCAGTTCATATAGAAATCGAGGAAGAGGCTCCTCCGTATCAATGCTTTTTGCTTTACCTGCTAAAGAGTATAAGAAAAAACTTTAAAGACCTGTGTTTGAGTGCAAAGACAGTTCCCTGAATATCTGGCAGCAGAAAATGTAGACAATGCTGGTTTACTTGCATTAGGCTGAAATCTGTATTACCTATTTCTTCTTGAGAGCAAGGCAGTCATATTAGCAAATACAGTATCATAGTGCACTTGCAAAGGCATGTGAGCATTGGGCTTAACACCAGAGAAATTTAGATTGAGATTTCTGAGGTATTGGAAATAGCACGTCTCATCCAGGGGTTTAGGGTCACAGAATCTGTAGGTGGAAGCTTTGGTAGAGTGTCTGCTTAGTGTCTGTGTCTGCAGTTTGATTGTAAGGATGAGGAGTATTGGCCTGAGCAGGATCTGGTCTTTGTCACTTGGTATAAAGAAATGCAGGGTTCTCTAGCAATGATACCCAATTCCCTTCTCACACCTTGCTCCAGTTAATTATTTTGAGACCTCTGGATTTACTGAGCTCTAGCAAAATTTTAACCAGGTGTCAGAGACCACATATTTAAGAAAGTAAAGATTATCTTTTTATTTCGTCATGTATCCAGCTTTCTCAAATCAGCAGTGCCCCATTTAACATTATAATTTTGCTGGTTACACAAGTGTCAGATCAAAATTTTAACTTTTCAATTTTTTAAAAAAAATTTTTGCAAAGAAAAGCCCATCGTTTTCATTGGTGGTGGGGACCCTACTAAATCTTTCTGTTCTTTAGTGACCTTTTGTGCCGCTAGTTCTTTCTGTGGGGATGGAGATGGATTTCCTGGTGTTACTGAGTGACATCTCTTGGTTGAGAGCAAGCAGCGACATCATGGGAACAGGCTGTAGCAGGAGGATGGAAATTTTCCAGATGTGTTAGACTTCCTTTCAGCAACTGGGGTCTGGTGAGTTTAGCAGCCAAATCTGCAAGATTTCAAGCTGGAATCTGGATTATCTCTGTACTGGGTAGGAAACCATCTTCCCCTGCTCACAATATATGGTGAGACATGCAGGCTTAGCTCTGTGCCCTGGAGCTCCCCCAGGAGTTACGGGCTCAGTGCTGAAGAGACTGAATAGTATTGATGGTGGGTTGGTGTGGAGAGGCAGGAGGCTAAACTCGGTGCTGGGTTTGTCCTCGTTTAGAGGTGACAGCAGGGAGGTAAAGGAACAGTTTCCCAAACTGTAGGAGCTGCTGAATAATGACGTGACTAATGGGCAGAGTGAGGGATGGTGGGCTTGAATTGCAGCAGGTGGGTGGTGATTTAATTTTGATGTTAAGAAAACCTTTCTGGTGTCTGGAATAGCAAAGCATTGGATTCTTATCCTGTATCCTTTCCACATCTGACCTTGTGCCATTTGTGACAAACAGGACATTTGCAGCTCTCTGTGATACGATCTCTAAAAGTTTCTTCAGACAGACTCTGTTTGGAAATATTCTAGTCCCACAACCTGCACATCTATAGATTGGCACTGGCTCTTACTTTGTACATGAAAGCTGTTCACTGCTCAAAAACGAGCTTGTGCTTTCTCTCTCAAGTTCATGAATTTAATTCTGTTCTTTCCTGTTGATATTGGCAAGTATCTATCAGAGAGAGCACCCTGTGTGTTTTCATTGTGGCCATCTGTCCTGGTATTAACAAAATGATTGCATAATCCAAACAACAGAATCCTTTGAGAGAGGAAGAAAAAGAAAGATACACACAAGTCATGTGGCTGACATGCACCACAGTGATCCAAATAATTGTGGAATTAGAAATAATAATAATGTATTAGATTTCTCAGCGGAAAAATTGCTTGATCTTCTAAGGAACAATTAAAAATACAATATGCAATAAAAGCACCCAACTGTAATACAAATGTGTGCCTCAGGCTCCAGAGCACTTATAAAACAAAGTCATCCTGGTGCATTTTAAAACTGAGAAACACAATTAAAATGCCTTCTTGACAAGGAGAGGAGACATTTCTTTTCTCATTTGAGTCACTTTCCTATCTGTCCTCTCTCTGCTGAGCACACAAGGAGAGCAGGGGCCAGTCCTGCCCTACACCAAGAGGTCAGGGTGGCTTGAAGTTCCTCATTCCTCTCACTTCTGCAGCATGTTCAAATCAGTGTCTGTAGGCACTGGTTTTAAGTAGTCTGTACTTAGAGGGACACAGATGGGAAATTTGGTTCATTTGGTGTAATTACTGAGCTGATGAGTCATATATGTTGCTTGAAAGAAGGTAAAGTTTTTAACCTCCTGGAGTTTCAGCTGGCACTGAAACTAATTAATCTCTTGGGAAAAGTTTGAGACCTGCAAGTAAAAAGTACAGTTGCCTCAAGGAAAGCTATTTTAAAGCAAAACCTGCATCCTCTCTCCTGTTACAATGAAAAACAGTTCATACAAGTTAATTCATGGAGTAGCATCAGGTTGCTTTGCTTTCTCACCTGAGTCAAAGTTGTTCAAGGCAGCAGCATCAATTCTGAGCTCATCCTACAACTGTGGGTGAGGTACAGCTGTGAGCAGCTCTGTGATACCCCCAGAAGTAAAGTAGATTTGTGAGTTAGAATGGACAAACATATATGATGGTGATACTTGTGACATTTTTTCATGCTAAGAAAGAAACAAATTGCCACTTTTTTATTTTTGTGGTGAAGAATGCAAAGAGTTCAGTTTTGTCCTAGAAGAACAAAAACTCCCTGACTAGGTGTGTTATCCCTTCTTTAGAGTAAGAGCCAAGCTCACCTTGACTCTGGTAATAGACCAGCAAAAAATCTCCAAACAAACCCATGTTAAGGTAGGATGATTTCACATTGACTGATGTTCTTACATGCAAAAATGATGATCTTTTACTGTTTAAAAGTGAAATTTTGATGATAGTAATGATCCTTTTCATCACATGCAGAGGTGATAAAATTTTAAAAAGCTTGAATATTGAAAGAAATTATAAAGAACATATTTTCTTCACCTCTTTTCTTTACTAGTTCCATTTAAGATTTTATCCTATAGTTAATTATTTAAATGCCAAACTATTTGGTTATGGTTGGTATTTATAGCACAGATAAATTAGTATTTTTGGTAACAAGTGGGTTTTTTTCAAATGGTTTGTCTAATTCTGTTTCTTTTAACATGGTAATGGATGGGAAAAGATCAGATTATTGTCAAAGGCAGAGAAAGAGCAGTTTCTGATAACTGCTGCCTTTGATGTTCCTATTCCATGTTGGAAGAGGAGCACACAAAGACTATACCATTGGGCTTTCAGTAATTTACAATAACCAACAGAAAGTTCAGTATGCTGGCAAGCAAAATGTAATTTATTTTACTCTCTCAGAAAAGACTTTCAATGTATGATGTGTTATGGTTACTGGATAAGAGGATCAGTGGTTGGTGTGATTTATATATACTCTCTCTAACGTTTTGCCATTTTTTTCCCGTATATGGGAACTGTGGGGATAAAGAGGGAAGATTTGAAAACTGGAGAATATACTTTTGATCTCCAGGGAAACGTGCTTTCAGATAAAAGACTCTTTACTGTCCCTTTTTACCAGCACAAGTAAGACTGGCAAAAATGACTGCTCCCAGAGAAGATGAATGGATGTGATGGTCGCAAACATTTCATCTGGAGATGATATGTTGTGCTAACTTTGGTTCTCTGTGAAATAGCTCTTTCCTTTTTAGTTAGAGCTGGTGCTTGAGGCAGAAATCAGCTCTTGCTGTGAGCATAGCATTGGTGTGAGGGACCTGACAAGAAGCCAACAGCTCCCACATTGCTCCAAGATTGGGATGGGAGAGGGTAGGCAGGTCAAGCTCTGTGGGACGATGACTAGTCTGGCCATTTGCTACCTTCTCTTCAGGGTTACTCTGCTAAGGTTTGGCAGGAGGAATGCATAAGGCCAGTTAGGCCAGGGACAGGAACCCAGTGGTACCAGCCTTTCTGCACCAGACTCCTCCACTCTTGGTTAGCCTAAAATGACTTTTTCTAGGCCTCAAGGTTCTTTATTATACCGTTAATGTTGTAATTATGGCAATAATCCTAGTGGTAAGAAGCCTTTGTGGAAAAACAGAAGAGTTTGATTCCTTCATCTTTTTGGCCACAAAATCAAAGAAAAAACACAACACGCTGTGAATGAATGAATGAATCCCAGCTAATATTGTTCCACTGGAAGGAGTTCCACTGGAGAACAAACAATGGTTTGCAACCAGATAAGTTGTCTCTCAAGTTTGTCCAGCTTGAACTTGGCTAAGTCAGGAGAGCAAAAAGAGAGCCACAATGCTACAAATGCTGCACAGGTTTTGTTCTTTGAAATTGCAGAACTCCTTGTGCAGATGAAACATAAGTACAATGGGACTGAACTCAATAAAGATGAGCTGTAGTAGAGGTTGTGCCTGGAGCAGGACTCCATAGCTTTACACAGCAAACTTTATTGACAACCTAAGGAACACAGCCAAGACTTCTTTAATGAATGTCTGATGCCACAGAAGGGCAGTGAGGAACATTGCTCAGAGCATGGTTTGTATGAAGTCTTGCACTTCTGCCTCTCCCCTCCCTGTACCCCATGGTAACTGGGGGCAAACCATATATTGCATTATTGTGAAGGAAATTAAAGCAGGCTCTGACTTGGAAGAGATCTTGCAGAGGACCCAAAAAGGACTGTTGTGTTTTAGCTTGTGTTTATGGATTCAAGAGTCTCTCTGAGGTAGAGGGCAGGTTGGGGGAGGATGGTGGTAAACTTGTATAGTTCTGCTTCTTGTCCTGAGCATGGCAGTGGGTTGTGCTGGACATAAATCTAGAACTGCTTATAGCATGTTTGCACCATGTCATGCTTCAGAAATGGGAATTACCACCCTGTCCTCTCCTCTCCCCACACCCAGCACAGGATCAAATCTTGCCCTAAAAGTGCAGGGCTGTAATATGGCTCTTGTTGCTGACATTTCTGCTTTTGCTATTTGCTTCTGGCATTCATTCTCTTGGGCTGAAAGGCTGAGAGGTACAATCTGTATTTTAAGGGTCTTAATTTTTCTCTCTCATTGAAGTAAGCTTGAAAATGGGCTGATTCTCTATGTCCTTTTATGGATTCATGGGGTGATTCTCTTTTGTATTGTGGCGATTGTATTTC
This sequence comes from Acanthisitta chloris, assembly GCF_000695815.1. NCBI lineage: Eukaryota > Metazoa > Chordata > Aves > Passeriformes > Acanthisittidae > Acanthisitta > Acanthisitta chloris. The sequence continues at coordinate 43,193 of NW_008686387.1, forward strand.
TTCCTACATGGATTATCAGGACTGCATTTTAGCTTGATTCACACAGCACACATTTGCCAGTGGCTTTCAGTAACACAAATATATGGTCCTTCAATCTGAACAAGGAGGTGATGACTTACAGCAATGATTTCATCTTTAGCAGACTGGGCTGGAGGTGTGAGTCTTTACCAAAGTGAATAAATGTGATGTATAAATGGAGCACTCCTGCAATCAAAACATCCTCACCTTCCTTCAGTAGGATTTAACCTTCCAGGCCCAGTTTAGCATATGCTGAAGTGATGCTGATCTGTCAGCTTGATTTACAACCCAAGAATCTGCTGTCCTCAGCACCAGAAAAGAGATGCTATTCACATGTGGCCGCTGACCTTGTCAGCTCTCTCAGAAGTTAACTGTGAGGTTGAGAGTGATGTATTTCTCTCTGCCCTTAAAAGTCAAATGGCTACAAGAACATTTTAATTTTTATTTTTTTTACATTTCTGAATGTGGATAAAAGCCTATAACTTTGACCTCAGTGTACACAAGAGATCTGAAATTACAAAGGCATAAAACAATGCCCACAAGTATTTAATTTCATCTTTTTTTTTTCACCTGGCCCTTTGTCTTTTTGGGGGAGTGGAATTGATGTGGGACATTTTTCAGTATTTGAGGTTGACAGCACTGTATTACCCTGTTGCTTTGCAGGTCTTTGCTGAGCACTGAAATAGTTAGTGTGGATAATTATTATAGAAGCAGAACTGGACAGTTAATGTGTTATTTCTTTGAGCTCTTTGGCAACTTGTGTAGGCATTACTGCATAGGTCATATTTGACTCATATTTCGAAGGCTACCTTCACATCCTATAAGCACAAGAGACCTTTCCTCCCCTGTCTTTGTTTTATAAAAGGTTTTAAAAAAAACCCCCAACACTCAGGAGCTTCAAAGTTGAAGGGAGCTTCTTCGGTTTGCTTTTTTCCTTCCCAAAGGAATCCTTCTCTTACAAAGAAACTGATCCCAATATATAACAAGTCTGGTATCCTACTCAACAAAAGCAGGTAGCACACCAAAATAACCTGGGTCTTTTTTAGTCAGAGATCTGACAATAGCTAAAAATTCATGGACTAAGTACCTTGCATCCCCTCCTTTGACATGCCATGGAAGAACAGAGGCATGAAACTGTCTACGAATTTAACAACAGTCTTTCAACCTGCAGGCTACACAGTTGAAATCCAGTGTGCTGGCTCTCCTTTCTGCTGCTCATGTTTCATGATGATAACTGCTTTTTTTGACATCAGTAGAGGGCAAGATGAAGGGAGGGCTAAGAGTTACGTGATCTTTGGGCTGTTCACTCTTGTGAGCAAGTAAATCAGCTTTGCTGATGGACTCGGGATTGTGCTGGCTGATATCTGTGTGGATCTTGGGCAAGGCACTTGGAAAGTGTTGCTATAAAGAGTGCCTTGGAGTTGACAGATGGTAAAAGAGCTATTTGGGTTTGCTGCTGCACTTACTCCACTAGCTAGGTGAAATCAGGCCCAAGGACTTGCTTCTGCTACTACTACTTATTTGTTCTGAGGCAAAATAAACCATCAGAAAAACTCTTTTGCCAGTAAGACTTCATCTGTGCTCTGGGCTTTTTACTGAAAAAGCTCTGCAACAAGGCAAGACAATGGCTGTAAGGGGCAGTAGTGTAGGAAAAGTGTCACAGCTGCAGAAGTGCATGAATTTATAGCAGTGAAAGAAGTATCTCCCACACAACAATGAGGTCCGGTCATTTGCAGAGGTGCTGGTCACTGACTGCTTAAATTTGAAACCAGAAGCTATCTATTCTGAATGTCAATATGAGAACTAGTTGAGTATTCCCACAAATATATTTCTGAGAGGAAATGACATGGGTGATGTGTATTGGAAACAAAACTCACAGCATCTTTTGAAATGTTTGCAGGTTTATTTATCTAATGGGAAGCAAAATAGATCAGGAAATATCTTCGGTCTTCTCTGTCCCTTTCTACTTGTTAAAGGACAGGAACAATAATAACAGTAATCACATGAAAATCTGAAATGCAGATATTAAAAATAAGAAGCACTGTTTACAATGTCTGAAGGATTTTTCAGTCAGCTCTATGGAGTGTTTTCCTGGCTGAGTTATTTTTTCCTCCCTGAGGCGACTGGAGCACAACCCCTGTCGTGCAGACTCTGTCCCTTCCAGGCAGCTGTGCTGTGAACACTTCAGGTTTTGACACCCCTGAGTCCACAGCACTGACATTTCAGTCCTGAGTGCTGCAGAGGTTGCTTGGGTTGCTTGGCTCCCCTGCCCACCAGCTGCCTAAGGACCTCCTGAGCACACATACAGTTCTGGCTGAGTGGGGAAAGCTGGTTATGCAGATCCTTCTTCCTCAGCGTCCACACAAGAGCAAGCAGCCTCGAGCTGCCAGGGAGTTTGGGCCCCTTTTCAGCCTGTGGATCCCCATCCTCTCAATTGCTCTCCGCATGTGGACCCAGTCAGGGCTTGTACACAGCTGTAGGGTGATACCTGCACCAAAAAGGGCAGAGGTGCTCACTGCAGATGTGAAGCAGACAAGAGCTAGGACAAGATTAAGGATGTTTGTTTTCTTTTTTTCTGCTCAAGTTAAGGAGCTGTGGCTGAAACAGTTAGTGCTGTTATCTGAAAAGGTCTTTTGCACAGAGTGAGTCTATGGAATAGGACCTTGTTTCCTACATCACATATTGGGTTTTCTATGACCATCGTTACTGACTGTCCTAATCATTGTTTCTAAGAGCAGCCAGCTAAGGTTGTGCCCAGGATTTCACCCAGGGTTACAACAGGTGAGGAACCCAAAGGGAAGAAATTGTGTTTAAAATGGCCTCAGTGGGGAGGAGAGCTTCACCCCCCAGTTAAATTGTCTCCTGACTATTCAGTTCTTCACCAGCTGGGGGAATGAACAGTATGTTTTATGCTGAATGCTGAGGCATCGAGTGTGGCTGAAAGCCATGACCTCTCCAGCTATTTTATTTTTTTTAAGGCGCTTTCCTTTCCCTGATGTCATTAGTGTTGCTATGGAGTTTCACAGTGCTCCATTTGGAGGCTGTTCATGAAGTTACTTACATATGCACTTAAATGATTTAATGAAATGTACACAAACTCGTATTGAGATGTTCTCTGATTTATTGATTGTCTCCAGTCTGCTTGGTAAGATATAAACATTGAGGAAGACTTGGTCTTTGTCACTTGAAGGTTCAGATTTAGCAGAACAAATTAGACCAAAATGTAGCCTGGAAGAGCTTTGGATTAAAAACCCCAACAAAATCAAAAATGAAACACTTGTGGTCTGAAGTTTTAATAGAACTTCAGGGATGGAAAATGGAACATGTGATTCAATCAGTGTAAATACGTATTAGTGTTTTTTTCGGTTTTGTGCCAGGGTTGAGAAGATGGAAGGTAATTATCCCCACCCCTTCACTGCTCCACAGGTGCTTGGGTCACGTCACTTTGGTTTAACAAGTTATACTGCAGTAAGTTGCCTGTGAACCTTTACTTAGTTCACAGCAGATACAGGCCAATTTGAGCTACAATAAAATATGCTAAAACTATTGTCTCAAGTCCAGAGCATGCTCACAGGCAGCTACTAGGTCTCAGCTGGTACCCAGTGGTTTCTGATTTATGGATCTTACCTTTCACCTTCATCTACAGTTCTGTAGGGATCAGTCTCTGCTTAAGAGATTTGCCAGCATAGCTATGCTAACAAAACAGTCCTGGTGTAGACTCATCTTTTACTGAAGGAAAAGTGCTTTTGCTAGTAGAGTTTACCAGTTCTATTGAATGAAATAAGCCAGACCAGCAAAAGGACTTTGAAATTCTGTATTCTTGGGCTTGGGCTGCCAAAGAAATGTCAGTTATACCTAATTAGTTTACCTGTACCAGCAAGGGCTCATACTGGAGAGCTGGCCTTATTTTCCTTTAGATTCTTGTAATGGTTATACTTGGCATTGAACCTGTGAATGGAAAATGGTGAAGATGGGGACATTCACAGAGTATGCCATCCCTAGTGTTCCAGTAAATTAAGCATCTCTCTGTGCTGATCTATTTTTTACCTGCCAGTAACTCCATTGATTTCAATAGAGTTTCTCACATGAAGAAATCTTCATCAGATTCAAACCTAAAACTGTGCTACATAGTGGAAAAACAGCGCTCATGTTCAGGTTTGGCTACATTGGAGGCAAATACCCTTCACATACAAGGAATGCTGTGGTATAATGTAATTTCTGTCCATCATATCTGCTGATTACAGGCTTGAGTGTTTAATCAAAACCTCGAAGGAAATCATTAACAATGATATAGATCTGTAAGCTTAGAATATTGATCTTTAGGCCATTAAATATTACATGCAATTTGGTGGGGATGTCAGTGCTGTGTTCTGTGATCTCTAACTTCCTAATGCTTTCTGTAGCACCTGTTCTGGCTCATTAAGTCTGGAACAAACATTAGGTGGTGATCTATTTCTCAGATTTATTATTGTTCTGATCCTGATTCCCTTCGTTACTAGTCTGAGTGCTGCAGAATCCCTCAAAGATGTCACAAATGCAAGGAAGCTCTGACACTGGTAACTTGCCTGGAGCACAGAATGGATTGTAAGACAAGGTTGTGTGTCTAGGTATGGCTCCAGTCAGGTTGCCATGAGGATGGAGCAGCATAACAAATCCTCTGCATAAATCTTTGTCATGTCCTTGTGCTACAGAGGCTATACATCGTATACAGTGAAGCAAAGTGTGCTCACATCCAGGTGGTGTGCTCACTTTCACAAGATGCTGGATTGCAAAGCCAGCATGTGTTTAAACAAGTGAGAGCTGAGCATGCCCAAGGAAGCATTGGCTTTTCAGTCTGGGATGTACCAAACCTCCCAAAAGCACCCTTGAATTTTCGAGTGTTGTTAATAAGTGCAGATAAGGTTATGAATACCCTGTGTTGCCTGTCTGCTGTGATGTTTGGCTGTATTTACTCTGGGCTCAGGTTTTGCCCCTGGTTCTCAGATCTGTGATTCAGGTGGAAGAGAAGGCTAAAGCCTAGCATCACACCCTGCTCTGTCTTTTGCTCTGATGATGATGAATATTATTCCTGCCATGGTGAATTATACCTTATGTGTTTAAAAAATAAATATTTATGATTAATCAATAATCTTAAGTATAGATTTATTAATTGAATAAACTGAGATGGTGCACTTGTAATAGGACTGGCTTATTTAATGGCTAGCATTAACCTGAAGTTTAAAGCTCGCTCCAAAGATGTGGCCACCAGAGTTTGAAAAGTAAGAATACATTTCCATGCACTCTACTTTTCCCTGCATTAATAAATGTGCTTGTGTGCTGACATCAGTTTCAGACCAGGAAAACAGAACTGGAAAAGGGAAAGCAATATCCTAGCATGGACACCCAGTGCTACCATGGAGCAGGGAGATGCCTCTCTGCTGAAGGTACCACAGACAGGGAGGACTTGTACCAGTTCCTTTCATTAACATTATCAGATATTCCATGCTGTCTGAAATGTAGCTGAGCAATATGAACTCGTGGTACTGCTGAGATCTCCTGGGAACAGGTTTTTCTTGATGTTTATGACCCATCCCACTTCTAGTTGGTCTGGGAGTTGTGTGAGTACAGTCTTTTCCTCTTTGGTGGTTTCAAAGTCTGCCTTAACCACGCTGCTAGAAAGTTGTGAGACTGGGAGAGGAGAAAAATGAGTGGTGCTTGAGAGATATCTTTTCAAAAGTAACCACAGATGAACCCAGATCCTTAAATCTGAGCTACATCCTGGGCTTCAGAAAATCTGCAGTTGGTTTGCATTTCTGCCAATCTCAGTTAATTGCAATGGCAGCAGAAAGTTGCCTTCTATCACCTGCTGTTCTGGTCCAGAGAGCCAATGAAGGCTATATTCCTCTCATTAACACTCTCTTGCTCTCTTTTCTCACCATTTATGATTTAAATTAAGTAGTGTTCTGGCTTTTGGGCAGCTGAAATGAAGGATTCCTCATGCTGGTTAAATAAAGAGTCCTTTCATAGTCACAGGATAAAAGGGAAGGGCTTGAGAACAAATGGGTCACAGCTAGGGATGTACAACCCCTGGAACTCCCACCCCTCGAGGAGACTCACACCGAGCTTCCCAGCTGAGCTGTGTAATGTGTGGAGCTCTGTTTGCCATTTTGTTTGATGTCCTCTTCATTTCCTGTTTGTTAAGTGATCTGAAAGTAAAACAACCAGCCGACCAACCAAGGAAAAAGAATCCTTTCATAATTCTAGCCAGGGCCCAGCTGTGTAAGCTGGGCTGCACAGGCCCTGACTGAGATTGCCAGAAGGGCCCATGTGTCTCATATCCTTTGCTCCTGGGCACTTAGCCCTTGCAGAGTGATTGCTCTCTCCTTCCTCTGAATGTCTGCCCTCTTTTGAAAGCATGTCTAGCAAGGCACTCAGATTCATTAACTCCTGAGCACAGTCTCTTCTTCACGTCAGCATCTATCAGAACAAATGCTGCTGGGGGATGTGAGAGGGTAAGGGAGGGTACTGGGAAGCACAGATGGCAATGTCACATCAATCATCTGTACGAGTGTGATATCAGTGGTCAAAGGTAAAGGACTTGCAGGGGAAAAAAGATTTCCCAAAGCACCTTTTGATATTGGTACTGGAGGGAAAATGATCTGCAGGGACATGACCTTACTGTAGTCACGGTGCGACTTGCAATGGGTGTATTACTGCCATAATAAATTGAAGAGTGGATGTCAGTAGTGACCTGTGAATAACACAAAAAAAACCCCAAAACTTCCTCATCTTGCCTGCTGCTACAGGAATATGAGAGGTGTTGTCTTGAAAATATCTGCTTTGCTTAGGAGGAGAGCAAAAAGGAGGAAGAGAAACTCAAACAAGAGGATTCTATGCACACTGCTGCAACCACTCTAAAAGTTAGACTACACAAAACTAAGTCTCTGCAGACAAGAGGTAGGTAAATAACCATGCACCTCAAGCTCAAGTAATGATGATGATACTTCATTCCAAATGAAATCTATTACTGTCTGGACCGTGAGTGTATTGACAAAAGCTTTAGCCTTTTCAATAGACTCAATAGTACTGAGTGAAGAGAGGGGAAAAAATCCCAAATATCTCTGTGCATTTGAACTATTTTTGAAAGAAAACAGCATGAAAATTTCAATGAATTGATCTTTCTCAGCATAACTTTATGAAGGCCAGCATAGGTAAAGAAAAGGTAAGCTTTTCTTTCTAAAAGAAAAATGTCAGCCTCTCGCCCACCATTCATAATCTCCTAAGTACTTGATTGCTGTGTCTATAGATAGAGGGTTTGAACACACAGAATCATTTCCAGGCTGATCCTCTTCAGTGACTTCTGTAAGGTCACTTCATTTTTTTGCTTCATCTTTGCCTTCTGCAGAAGACTTTCAGGTGGAAAACACTCTTTAAGAGCTATTTTCTGCATTTACTCGTAGAAGCTGTTACAGGCAGCAGATGATGTTGTCCCTTCCTGACCCTCAGCTCTGCAGGGGAGGGCACAGGAGCTCAGGCACATGCAGTGGCCCCAGAGATGTGTGGGGGATGCTTCTTGCTTGGGAGACACTTGGCAGGCTCATAGAGGAGAGCATGGAGAAGTCTGGAGGGACCCTTGGGCCCCCTGGATGCTTTGTAAAGAAGGAGGGAGGACAGGAGGGAGCTGGAGCAGGCTCTGCAGGCTGTTTGGGGACCAGTCAGTGGGTAAAGGAGAGGAAGCTGAAGGCAACCACTGCCACAGCCCTGGGGGAGAGATGTCAGCCAGGGGCAATACTGGCTTGCGCCAACTCCCCAGTACATCCTACCAAGGGGAGCATGTCCATGCTGGGGCACTGACAAAACATGGGCACCAGCACCAGGTCAGGGAGCTGCCACACAGCTCCTGGCCCTCTGCCTGGCAGCCACTGCAGAGGAGCTGATGCTGCTGATGCCAGGAAAGGGGGACTGAGCTGTCAGTAGTGTTCCATCCCAGCAAGGGTTCACCAGATCCTCATGGAGACCCTGGCAGAGGATGAGCTACTGTGAGGCTCTGGCTAGGCACATGTGAGCAGGGATGCAGGAGGGCTGTCCAGCTGGGGAACAAACAGTCAGGCAGGTAACTCCTATGGGGTCTCTTCTCTACCTCTTCTTCCATGCTGGTGGGCATACTGGCCATGCCATTGGTGTGCAGACCAGTATGCATGGAGCTGTACAGGGGCAGGGAGCTGGCCCTGGCAGACAACATCTGCAGTATGAGAAGAATCATACAGGAATATCTCCAGTTTGCTTCTCCCAGACTCCCAGCACTCATGCTCAGGGACCTATGGCATTTTGACTGTTCCTCTGTGTGCTGTGACCTAGGACTAGGACTGAACATACATTGATTTCTTGCCCCACTGAATGTTAGAACACAGAGATTTCATCGTGTGACCCAGCCCTGGACTGCACATTCTCTTTCCTTAATTCCCATAGGGAATTGACATAATGGCAGTGGAAGAATACTTTTATTTAATTCCTCTCAAAGTTTTCTTTCTGTTTAAAAATAATGCAATTAACTGCTTCATTTTGTTCATGAATTTTCACTCTTAGGAGGATCTATGAACTTGGGCAAGGTATATTTTTTTAGCAGACACTGTACTTTCAACTTCCACACATCTTTCTCATAATCCTTCAAAATGGTACAGCTCTAGCATTGGATGTTTAGGGTCTTCCTTCCTTCCTCCCCCTCCTCATCTTTTATTTAAAATTCTTAAACTAATTCCAGGAAATCCAGATGAGATGAAAGTTTTCAGCTCTAATATTCTAGATGCAAATCTTATTAAATTCCCAACCTCAAACTGAGTAACACTGAACACTGGGAATAAAACTGAAATGAAGAAGATCAATCACCCTCAAGTCAGTTTAGCAGCTCATACAGACACATTCTCTGTGGTCTCCTCACATTCATATTAATGGACAAATTTGCCTCTTGTATTATATTCCATACATTACACTGTGTAATTAGAAGCTAATTGGAAGCAGTAGGCAGCATGCCAATATTTGCGGTGTTCAGAAATCATTCAGAGCTTCAGTATTTGAGGAAAAAACCTGATTATTTCTCAGAGGTACTTCTACAAAGAAAACATGCTTTTGGAGTCTCCTTTCTCTAGACTTCTAGGTTCTGGGAAGCTGAACTACTTGCAGGTTCAATACTAAGAGATTACATTTGTAATTAAGAGAAATCCTTTAGTGTCACAGATCTAATCACGGAGGTTATAGTCAGACCTACAACCTGCCCAAGGCTAATCTCAACGTTAAGAAACTGCAAATGTATAGTTATCCTAGCATTGAGGAGAGGTTTAAGGATAGTACTTGGAAAAGATAGCGTGAAAGAAAGCACATGCCTGTATCCTTCTCCAAGCCAAGGCTGCCTGTGCCTGGCTGCAGGTACAGGGAGTGTGCTCAGTTCACAGGTTGTGTTAATGACTTAATTTGACTGGGTAAGCTGAATGTGGCATTTTGCAAAAGTAAGTTCATCCCTTCAGAGGAGTAAACATTCACAAGAGTAGCATTGAAATCCCCAGGAAGCCATTCCCAGCTAACTATGACTTTGATTATATCTGTTACTTAGAGAGATTTTGAATAGCAAGGATTCTCCATGTTAAGGAAAACCTCATCTTAAAATAGAAATCTGTTCATTCCAGGCATGCCCTGGTTTATATTCTTGGCTACAGTTGTGAGACAAAGACACTGCCTACAGAATAAAGCTTGGAACCCTTTTGTGGGGCAGAGCATTTGGAAACTCAGTCACCTGTCTGCAAATATCTGCCCGTGCTCCTTTGTCCAGGAGCAGCTGAAGCTTGTTCAGTTGGTTCTGAACTTGGCCATTGGTTGCGAACTCTGTATCTTTTTAGCTCCTTTTTCATTTAGCACAATTTTCCTGATCTCATTCATCCTCTTGTTTGCTGGGTGTATCTGTACATATTGCTGCCCAAAGGCTTTGTGGCTGCTTTGATCAATAAGTAACTGCTAATCACCTGTGGTGGTTCCTCACCTCCTGTTCTCTGAGTTATTGTTTCTACCTCTCATGAGAAAAATTGAAGCAGAGGAGAAAAATTGAAGCCTTGAAGAGGAGAAAAAAAGTACAGTGACTTCTACCTGCAAATTTTCTCCCAAATACTTTCCCAGGTTACAATGAAGGAAAATTTTTGAATCTGTAGAGGTAAAAACAAGGTGTCTAAATATTTGTGACTGCCAATTGCTCCCATGCCAGAAATCGGTCTACCAAATTGAACTTTTTTTTGTGAATGAGGATACTTACCTTTATTCAGGTTCCAAATAGGTTCATGGCAATGGAGAAAAAGCTAGAGAAAAATGCATATTCTAGTCTGTAAGCCAACCTCTCTCTTTCAAAATCCCAAAGCAGGAGAAAGAAAAGAAAGGAAAAGGAGATACTCACTTTGGACTCTTCCAAAAGTAGTCAAGAGTTGTTCCTTTTGCTTTTTAGCCATTGGATTTCATTTATTTGCTTAATAAACTTTAAGCATTGAAGACAATAGAAGTCTAGACTTTTTGTCATAAGGTCAGTAGTTCACACAGACTGATTTTTCTCCTGACATCTGACTCTTAATTTTCTCCCTGCTTATGGCCAACTAAGAAAAGCTGCCAAAGTTTATTGGCCAGATTGGTTCATTTAACCAGAAGTGAGTATCTCACCCACACACTAAACCACTGGGATTTCCTCTAATGCAGTAGATGTCAGCTATAGCAAAACCCTATTAATAATTAATTGTGTTCCTGTTGGGACTGCCTGAACAATTTTCTTTGCTTCTTGTCAAGCATCAGCACTGTGCAGTAGCCTAATTAACTTTGACTCTGTCATGGGCAAGTACATCCATCCTCTATGACTTGACCAGCCTTTCACCATTTACTCTGTAACATGATGTAAAGCCTTTAAAGAAAGGGCCCATAAGTGCAGATTTGTCATGTCTTGAAACCATGAATGCTTAGCCACTGGGGTGGTGTGACAGACATGCTGGTTTGTATGTTCTGGCTAATACAAGGTGTTTTAATACCTCTGATTACCTTGCTCTGGTATCATGCCTTCTTTCAGCTGAGAGTGCTACAGCCCTTGTATTTTCTCTAGGTCTCAGGACTTAAGGCAGTGGATTGTACCTGGGAGTAAATCAGGGAGCTTAGTCTGCATGGTGTCCCTTCTACCCTTGCTGCTTGAATGCTCAGGCCTGGATAAGTGGTGTTACCCTGCTGTGTTGGAGACCCAGAGCACTGTGCTCATCTCAGCACAGCTCAGTGGCTAACAGTATGGGCAAATCTGCACATGCCTTTGCCACCCACCCTGGCTGACAGGGGTGAGCTCTCAGGATGGGAGGGTGCAGTAAAAGACAACAAGAGCAAAAGCCTCTGTTGCAGCTGAGAGTCTGGAAGATGAAGTCCTTTGAGGCTTCCCATGTAGGTTGAAATGAACTTGACATGGTGTATTAGACCAAGGAGACCCTGCTCCTTGGCTGACTCCTGACACTGCAGATTGCTCCAGCTTTACTGTTTATGGCTGCTGTCTGAGCAGGGCACCAGGCATGCTTGGGCTGACAGTGCTACTGGCAAGAACCAAGAAATTCCAAGTCTTAGACTTAGCTGGAGGGGTTTTATCAACATAAACATGGCAAATCCTAGCAGAGTCCAGCACTTGTCCCTGTCGGCCCTGTTAAAAATAATAATGTGCTAGGCTGGTTGAGTAAGTGGGCTACTCACAGTCAATCAGTATGGAAATTTTGATATGACTCACTCCTTACACTAGCTCTTAGTTACATCTGCACTAAGTCTCAGCTGTATAAAAGAGACCTAAATCAGTTTCAGAAGGAGCAGAGGAGAAAAACGTTCCATCCTCAGATCAGCCCTCTGTTTCCAACCACTCTTTTCTTTTGTTCAGAGATATGCCGGAACTAATATTCTGTAAAAAAAAAATTACAAAAAATTACAGAGGCTCATTATTATTATTTAGTTTATTTGTTATATGTCACTAATGTGAAGGAAGATTTATTTTTTTGTTTAGGTTCCAAAGGACAAAGGTCATTTGTTTTGCCTGAAGGCTTTAGTCATCAGTGAAGTTATTTTCCTGATTCCAGCCCTGTTCTTTCCAGGACATGTGTCCTGCTATTTGAACTATCCCTTGAGTTGAATAGACTTAGCTAAGCTAGAGTTCATGTCCTGACCTGCTCCCAAAGTTGCATGAGATTGTGTTTTAAAAAACAAAGCCTTGAGGTTTCGAGCAGCTTTAGTCTCTTGAAGAGATAAAGAATATATAGAATCTCTGAATCTACATACTTTATTCCTCAGCCTGATTAGTTTTTGCCCTTTCATGCTGCTGGGATAGAAAACTTGTACTGTCTCAGTACTTCCCAGCTTGTGAGGAATCTCAGCTACTGCAAAGTCTGTAAGTAGCTGCACATGAACAACTATCTGAAATTCTGTGGAAGATTCTGCTTGATCTAAAATTGCTGGGCCAGTCAGGAGAACAGGCTGGTGCTGACAGGGCTCACACAGACCTGTTTGCTGAGAGAAACTCCTATTTTTTCTGAGGTACCTTTGAGGTACCATAAGGTAATCTCCCTTTACGTGAGAGCATCCACCAAACTTACCCCCTTTTGCCTAGATTGGACCATAAACATTGTTAGACCATCTGCCATCTATCTTTTTTTATTTTTTTTTTTTTGGACTATCTACCTTTATAGAACTGTAGAATAACAGAATAGTTTGGGTTATAAGGAGCCTTAAAAATCATCTAGTTCCATAGCCCCTGCCATGGGCAGGGATGTCATTCCCTAGGTCAGGTTGCTCAGAGCCTCATGTAACCTGTCCTTGAACACTTCCAGGGATGGGGCATCCACAACTTCCCTGGGAACCTGTTCCAGTGCCTCACCACCCTCTGAGTAAAGAATTTCTTCCTAACATCTAACCTCAACCTGTCCTCGTTCAGTTTAAAATCATTGCCCCTTGTCCTATCACTATCTGCCCACATTAGAAGTCCTTTTCCCTCCTTTTTATAAGCCCCTTTTATATGGTACATTAAAAAACCTGCACTGTGTCCATTTATTTTTGCCATCCCATGTGTCTCTATAACGTATGATTTTGCAAATCACTTGTTTCAAGTCCTAAAACTTTGCTGTGTAGCTGCAGAGTGCTAAGGTTTTATCACAGCTTGTTTTCCCTGTGTGAATGAGTTGTGTATTTCATTCTGACATTTGAATTCAGAGCTCTGCTGTGCTGTTACTGTAATGTCTTTGGAGTTTCAGGCTCAGTTGGAAATTGTTTCACAACTTTTGAAGTCCCTACTCAGATTTTGTGAGGAAGAGGGTCTTGAGTGGAGATACAAGTTTTGAACAGGAATTGTATTCTAGTTCTCACCCTGAGTTCCAAGGTGAGCAGGGACTACATTTCAATAACTTTGTATTTTGATCAGTGTCGCAAATTCTCATATTGAAGTGGATCAGCAAACACAGAGCAGCATTTTTAAGAAAGAGCATCTGAAGATGTTTCCTGATGCCTGTATCTGTAGGTATGTGCCTTGTGGTCCAGTTTGAAAAAGAACCCAGCACTTGCAACTTCCCATAATCTGAAGGAAAAAGCTGGTCCAGAGACTAAATCCTAAAACCAGCTGTTGCCTCGTAGAGGAATATATCTGTGGCATATACAGGTGAAGGTGAAGACTGGCAGGCCCTGCCAATCTCCCTTTTGGTATTCTGAGGAAAAACCATGTTTTAATACTGCTTGCCTGAACATGTGATGGTTGGTGACCATGAGGGTGGATAGGACACCACCCCATCAGCTGTGTCAGGGTGTGTGGTCCAGCTGTAGGTCTGTCCTTTTCTCCCACATTACAGGTACTCCCATGGGGATATTGCTCTCCATTTGGCAGGGCTGTTGAGCCCTTGAAATAGGAGGACTGTGCTACATATAAAAAGTTGAGCCCTCCCTCTTCTTTCCAGTAGACTCCCTGACAGACCTTGAAATCTGTCCAGATCTATGGAGGCAAGCAGGGCAGTGTCTTGGTACTGCTGCTGTGTGTGAGGCTGAATAATCCCCCAGGAAAGGCAGTACAAAAACACACTTCTAGCAGGAA
>NW_008686387.1:57323-69511 GCF_000695815.1 Acanthisitta chloris
TAGGCTGCTTCCTTTTCCTGAGTGAGAATCACCCACTTCAGGCATTAATTATTCAAAGTTGATATTTCTGCACCATTTAGGAAGAATCTGGTGGCCCACATGGCTCCAAGAATAGCTCCCCTTTGTTATTTTTTAATGTGAACATTTTCATTTGCTTCATCAGCCAGGGATGTTCTTGCTAAAACTATATACATCACTCTGCTGAAAGCACATGAAGCATTAAACATCTTAGCCCACCGTTTTTACCTAAATGATCAGGGTTTGACAGACAGCAAACAGTTCTTCAGGTTGGAATATACTTATCTATGTGTATCTCCAGAGATACAGGTATAGGATTGTGAGAATTTGAAACTGGTTTTGTAAACAAGTGGCCTGCAAGCTGCCTAATCCACTGCTTTTGGAATGCAAGCCTTCCTGCCAGGCTGGGAGGGCTGCAACTGCTGCAGGTTCTCACCATCTTAGAGAGATCCACCACCAGCAGACTTGTTTCTGTGAGCACTTCCTTCTGTGAGCAACAATATTATCATGCAAATAAGCAAACCTCTGCAGTGGCATTGCTTGTCTGTCTTGGTTTATTCTTTGAAACCTGGCTGGGAAAAAGAAAGAAGGAAAAGTGGAACCACTGGTTGTTTCATCCTCACTACCCCAGAACGACTACATGCACAAAATAACCCTATTTCAGCAGGTTTGGCTGTTACAGTGGACTACAGCCTGAGAATAATTAGCTGCACACTTTCCTCTGGATAGTTGTTTTACTTATGTATTGTTATTAAATGTTTTTATCATGTTGATGGCCCAGCCTGAAGCATACAAACAAATACATAGTGGAAGATGACAGTTGCTCTGTATGCAGTCTCAGAACAATGTAGGAAACAGCAGGTGGCCAAGATGAGCTGAGCACTAGGTGAGAGAGCTGTGGTTAGTGTAAAAAGCTTGAGTCATAGCAGAGCAGCTCCCAAGCCGTTTTGTGCCATTTGTAAGAGAGGCTGTGAGAAGTTTTAATGTTGCTGTAAGTGAAAGTCTGTTAGCCTCTAACAAAACCAATCTCTAACAAAACCAAAACAGTTGGTGGACTCACAGGCAGATGCATAATGACTGAAACAGCATGAAGACATTTCCTGCTTTCATCCTGCCCTCCAACACCAAATATTTGGGCCTAAACCTAAACTAATAGATGAAGTATTTGGGAATACTATAATAAAGCCACAGCTTTCAAATGCTTCAGCTTCCAGTTGTGTGTCCTCCCTGGCCCTCCCACCCCAGGGAAAAGAGATTCCTCTGTGGATGCTGTTTCTCATTAGGTTGATATGGTAGGAAGGTACTCCCAGGAGGCTCAGCAGGGCAGAAGGCCATAGGAGAGCACGAGAGAGAGAAGATATGGTTCCACAGGTTATGGAAGATCCTGTAGTGAAGGTGTTTGTCTCTCTCACCTTCTCTCCCATCTCCATCTGCTCTATTCCAGCCATGTCTCCCACTGCTTTGCCTCTGCCTCCTTTGGTGCTCCTTGGACCCTTGTAGGAGCTGATTTTAAATGACTGAACAAAAAGCCTTGTTGGTTTTGTGCTGAGGAAATTCAATAGTCTGCTGAGGTTGGCACCTGGCAGACCTCAGGAAGGGGTTGGGCTGTATAGCTGTAAGCAGGAACAAGAGGGAGGACAAACATGGAGAAGAGGGACAGTCTTTTGTCTCAGCTGTGACCAAACACTGCTGCCAGAGAAACTGCAAGCACGGTCTGAGCAGAAAGGCTGATCCAGGACAGAGCCTTGGATCCTGGAGTGTTTGGTGATGATGGAATGTTAGACATCCAAATCCCACACTTTACAAAGATAACAGATGCTACGTGCATGTATGACACAAATCAACCCCAAAGGCTAGGATTGCTTATTTCTCTGTAGGCCAATTAAAAGTGGAAGGTAGTCTCCTCCAGAAGCTTTTAGGATTTGATAATGAGCCATCAAGTGTTGCTTGGTTACAGTTCCACACATCTGTAGAATAGAAGTTGTGTTTACATTTTAAAAGAGAGGAAAACATTTGCCTGGGTAGTATTTGATGTATTAGACTGTACAAGATACTTGTTTCTTTGGCTTTCACAGGCAAATAATTGGGCTGGCTGATTTTGTCTGCCCACAACTACAGACCAGGATAGTTGCATTTAGATGATGCATGTTGTTTTATTTTATGTTATATGTTTACAGAAGTGTTGGGAAATATTTATTGATTTAGGGAAGTGCTTGCCCTCCTCCCAGTTCACATGTGAACCTGAAAAGTTCTGCAGAAGATCTCTTGTTTTGTGTAAAGCTATGAAGTGTGGAGCTTAGCAAAAATTATAAGCAAGCAAAAGTCATATATCTAATTAATATTTTTAAGTATAATGGCTAAGGATCTATTTCTGTTGGGATGAAATTTGCTTTCCCTTCCAATGATGTAAGACATCAGCCTATATCTAAGCAGCAGTCTTGGTGGCATTGGTGGGAATTTTCCCTGGTTTAGAGGATCTTTGCAGAAGCTCTTCCACCCATTTTTTGAATGCTATGGTTTACCAGGACTGTGTTAGGATTCTGATACATTGACTGCTGTCTTCACAGCCATGACTTTCTGAAATGTCTTTCTTCAAGTCTTCAGTATCTGTCTGTAGACAGAAATGAACAGAGAAGGGAGAGGAGAAAAAAAAAAGAGAAAGAAAGAAAAACTTCACCATTTTGAGGTTTTGGTGGTTTTTTTCCATTTTTTTCCCCAAATGTGATACAACATGACATTCTGGTTTCTCCTCCCTGCAGGACCTAATGTCTGAAAACCCAGAGTAGGGTGAAACCTGGAGAAGTTTGTGAAGTCACTGTTTTCTTTTTACACAATTCTGAAATCTTACTGGCAGAAGAATGGATTTAACCTTACAGGAACTCAGCAGTGCTCTTGGCACTGTCGTCCCTGAGGTCTTTCAGTTACCAAATAAATCTGTGCACACAACAGCAAAACAGCAAAGGGAAACTTAATCCCTACCTGCGTGTTCAAGCAACCAGAGGCTCTGCTGGTGTTTCAGCCCCACAGTCACGTCCGCCAGGGCTGAGAGCAGATAACACATGTTTATTTGATAGCTGAGCCACATTGTGCTCTCATTAGCTGAGAATGATTCATGAGGTCTGAGGTGACTTTTCCAACTCTTTAGAGAAGCTTAAACACATGCCTGGAATACATGTGAACCCTGGACTCATCTTAAAAACAATCCCCCTTGTTCCATGCCCTGTGCCTCTTGCTAGAATCCCATTCATTATTTTCACTGTGACTGCACTGCAAGTCTGGGCTGTCACAGCCTGGAGAAGCCATAGGGAAGGTTTTAGGGGCTATGTCAGGGATGACATTGTGCTTCACACTGGGAAGACACGGGTGTGCCCAGCATAGACCTGGACAGCACAACAGGATAGGGTGTGGATTGGAACATACTAGTTGGGAATTGTGCTCCAGCCCCGAGTTTGCAGCCCAGGATTCCTTTCTAGGTCTTGCTTTCCAGAAAGTGCCAAGGAAATACTCCTCCTGCAGAGGTGCCCACCATCCTGCTGCCCCAGGAGCCCTGTGTTTCTCCATGCACAGCATGCAAGCTGCAGCAGGCAGGTGGGGAACAGTCTCTCATCAAAGGCACATTATGGGACTGTCTGCTGTGTCAGCTCTTAGCATTCAGGGAGAGTCCAAATACAAGGATTTCTCAGCTAATACCCATTTCTGGAGCATGCATTCAGCTGGATGTTATTTTCTAGAATCAGTGTCTACTTTTGCTGTGGTCTCTTAAGATTCATATTCCTATTTTTTTCTTCAACAATTATAAACTGCAAAATAGTAAAAGGAAAAAAAAGTCAAAAAGATATGTATTACCAACCAATAGAATAATTTAGTATGTCTAATCTCCAACAGGTCCAGAATATCAATTTTCTTTATGATCTGTCTAATAATTAACTGTCCTACATTTCCAGACTTAAAAATTGTATATGGATTCTGATTTGTGGAAACATTGTGAGATTGCAAGTTACTAGAGCTATAAAGCAGTTTGCAGTGTTTAATAAATACGTGTAATTACTCCAGGAAAATGGAGTTACTGCTACAACAAGTCCCTGAAAAGCTTTCAGTATAACCAGAGGTTCCAGTTTGCATTCTGCAATAAGCCACAATTCAGACAGCAGTTCATCTATAATGCTGGTGTGTCAATAGGAAGAAAACATGAAAGGTTTATGATATTTTTGCTTTAGTACAGAAGGTTTCAGAAGTCAGCAATAACTTGAATCTGCTGTTACCTGAACTTTAAAACCATCTTTGTTGAGAATAACCTGTTGAAGAATTGTTCTTTTCTGGTGGTGAAAAAAGTATAAATGTGATGGGCAAACTTTGTAATGCTTGCTTTTTGCTGAAACATATCAAATGTTTGGTTCCCTCCCCTGATACAGTGGGAGACTGAGGGCATTCCTCTCACAGAGGCAGTAAACAGAGGAAGTAAAAATGAGGCTGAAGATTTCCCAAGACTATATAAGAAGGTGACAATTGGCTGGGCTGGAGGAAATCATTGTAGATGTAAATGCTGTTGGACAGAAAGCTAGGAAGTTGTTACCAACATTTCTGTGTTGGAAAAACTGGCTGGTAAAAATGGGAACTTTAGTGGCATGTTATGAAAGTAAACATTGAGCTAGGGAAGAAATTATCAAGTTGCAGCAGTAAAGTTGGGGAAATGAAAGACAAATAATTCCATAACTATGTTCAGACATGTTAGGCTATGCAGGAGGTTGTTGAATAGTTGGAGAGTTGTTTTCCTCGGAATTTATATGCCTTTTCTACCTACTGATTTCTCAGAATCCGAAATGCTGGGTAGTTATACAACCTTGAAGGGCAGATAAAATAGATTATGTGCCTGAACTGAAATAAGTACTGGTTGTTGTCTCTGGAAAACATGCAGAATCTGAGTAGGCAAGAAGTGCATTTGGCACTGTTCTGTATGAAAGCAGATACAGGCTTCCCAGTTTTGTATCTCAGGATTTAAGCAGATCATCAGCCACAGCTCAGAAGAGCATCATTAGTTCTCACCTGTTAATGAGCACCACGCACCTCTTTTCTGCTCGGTTTTTTTCCCCCAACTGGAGCAGCACAGTCATATGGAGGTGCCTACAGCTTTTCATGTGGATCCTCTCTGCTGCCAGAGCTCAGCAGTGACCCTAACCCATCTCAGACCCTCCAGCCACAAACATCAGCGTTAGCTGCCCCAGCTGAGCGGGAGCTCTGCCCGGGCTGGAGCTGGGGTGCTCCGAAGCGTGTGATCGTGTTGACCTCTAGTGGCTGCAGCGAAGACCTTGGGGTGGGTTCAGCTCTCCTGGAGCTGGTGGAGCTCCCCAAGTCCACGTGCCCTGATAGAGAACCTGCCCATGGCAGCAGAGCTGCTCTCTCAGCACATTTCTCATTACTTTCTGTAGGATAATACCTGGCTGTCAGCAAACATTTTGCATGTTATCTATTGATGGTTTATGAGGACATTTTCCCAGAAAGTGTTTGTTTTCCATAGGGAATGTTGCAGCTGTCTGCTCTAGGACAACGTACTATAAAAGCTGTAATTCATGTCTTCATGTTATGAGCTTGTTTTGTGACAGCCCATGGTACACTGGCCATTTCACATCCATGAGGAACAGTATTCTATCCTCAGGAGCATCTTGAGTAAGGCTGCTCAGGAAACCATCTCGGCAGAGGAGAACAGACTGTGCCTGAGCTAAGTTCTCACCAACCATTACATTAGAAACAGGAATGGGACAATTTGGGATGCATATTTTAGATGTGCACTTCTCCTTCAGCCAAGGCATTGAAATTGTTATTGAGATAGGACAGATTTCCAGCCATCTCAGATGCTTCCTGAAGCAGCTCTTCATGGAGCTTTTTCTCTTTTTGTGAGTAGTGCTTGCTGGTGTTGCTGACAGTACAGGCAGAATGAAAGGATCGTTGGTGATCCTGTGTGGAAGTTAGTGACCCCAAGGCAGCCTCATCATGGTATTGCTAGGCTGAAGCTGAAGGCTGTCCCTGTTCTTGTGTCATACAAGCAGACATTCAGCCTCACTAGAGCCTGTGAAGACTGTCAGAGGGTAGCAACATTTATCCCAAACCTTATCTCATAACTTAACTGTAATTGAATCCAGTCCTGAGAGCCTCAGTTTGGAAAATGAGAAATGGGCTGTCTCTCACATCTCTAACCAAAAGTGGGCATAAATAATTGATAATAGATCAAATTTACTGAAATATATAAAGGATGTCATCTGTCTTCTTGCCAGCTGGTATGCTGAATAACTGAGAGGTTTGAGTGGAGACAGATGACAACATTTAACATCAGTCGCTTCGTGCACATTGTTCTTATCATTGCTTGTAATTTGAAAATTGTGCTGGGGGCTAAAGGAGGTTAGCAATAGGAAAATGTATACTGGGGAAAACAATTCCACTCTCTATAATGGAAGAAAATGGAATAATGTGTCTAGCATATGTCACAACAGCCCTGAGGAAGCTTTGCATTTTGTCCTCCAGCAGGGAGCCTGTCACTGCCTGGGCAGGGTGTAGCAGGGACTCTGAGGCTGCTGTGCTCTGGTGTATGTTTCTCTTGCAGAGAAACTTTGGTGCTGACAGCATTGCTCTTTGGAAGACGAGGTAGTTCTTCGCTAGCCTCCCAATGCTTAAGGTTGCAAAATAGCTGAACTAGAGATCATATGTCTGATAATTTGCAGGGTTTTTTTCAGTTATACCACTTGGCTTAAATAAAAGAATACCTCTTCTCACACTTTTTAAAAAGTGAGGTGTGGAGGATGATGGTGATAGCTTGGATAGGGTTATGAGTGTGACACCAGTTAATGTCAATGAAGTGATGAGGCAATTTCCTCTCTTCTTGTCATCCTTTTCCTGTAATTAGAAGCTATTTTGTAACTCACTTTCATGTTTACTTTAGGTGCTCATGATCTTTAGATGATAGGAATCAGATATTGTCCACAAGTATTACTTGGTTGTATTTGGTCTCATTTGCAAATTAATAACCTAAATTTAGCCTTTCTGATCTTTATCTCACTGAACACATTTTTGAGCAAAGAGCTTCAAAAGCTTCAAAGGGCTTTTGTTTATGGTGGTTAGGATCACAGCAGCATCTTCTGCTTTCACCTTATGATCTAATACATCAGCTCAGTGGGTGAAATCCTGACTCTTTGGAAAACAATTGTAAGTTCCTTTCACATTAGTTGGTTGGATTTCAGCCTTCGGCTTTAGCAGCAGCTGTGACATTTCATGACACATTTAACCTTTCATGCTCCTGCCATTAGGCCTCTGAATTGGAAGAGCTGAGTGTGTTTGGTAATTGATAAGCAGATTGTCAAAAAGTGAATTTCAAAACAGATACAAGAGGATGATCGCAAATTCATCCAGCCAGAAAGCACATCTTAAGGATGGGGCTAGTGTTGTTTAAGCAGGAGGCTTTCAACTTGTGTTGTTCCATTATCAATGGCATGATGTTCTTGTTGCTCTCTACTGTCATCAGTTTTGCTCTAATAAATGTCAGAGTTTGTGTTTACCACAGAAGTGTGATTTTTATCTCTAAAGCTCTTCCTGTGGTCTGACTGTGGCAGGCTGCCTTCCTAGTATGCAGTCTGGGTTGAAACCAGAACCCTTGAACAAGGTAACACAGTCCTTGACTTGTGTTTTCAGTGCTCTTACTGCTTCTCTAATAGGTGTGCAACCAACTGAAAACAGTCATGTTAATTCAGAGCCACAGCTGCCATTTTCAAGAGAAAGCTAAAAGATAGTGGTAGAGAAACTTGCATTTTGTGTTTATTATTAACAAAGTCACAGCTCTGGAAAGCTTTGTGAAACTTGGGCTGAATTTAATCTTCTGAAGCTGTCTGCCTGGAATATGGAAATATGTAAATCCAGGAAACTGAAAAAGAGGAGGGGGAAATGGAGCAAGGCAAAGTAATTTGTGTTTATTGTTGGAGTTACATTGCTTGAGATGCTCTGATCAGAGAAACAGGGTACAGAAATGTCAAGACATTTGTAAATCAGAGGTGTACAAGCACTGCTGCTGCCTCTTATCTCTCCACTGCTGTGTTTCATGACTAGCAATGAATGCACATACCTAACTGGGAGAAAGCTGCATTCATCCCTTTGCAAAAAAATAATGATTATCACTCCCCTATGCAATACTATTATGTATTTGAAACTTCATCTATGAATTCTTTTTATGCTGAAGATAATTATTTCCTAAATGAAATCCAAATCACTTTTGGCCTTTCTAACTGTGGGATGTTTTATGGGTGAACTGAAATCTCCTGACACTATGGAAATAATCACTGTGTAAGGTTGAGCTATACTCCTTTGTAATGTCACCACTTAGGGTGGGTTTAAGCTGTCTTAAAGCACTATTAAAATTTTACTTTTCATCTTGAAGTCACAATCTTAGCATCTTAATCAGTGGCTCTTAGTATGTTTTGTGCATAAGTCCTTTGTGCCTTATTATATTCAAGCAGAGCTGAACTCCCCTGGTCTGTAAAAATTGTTCATGTTTATTCAGAGCAGCACAAAGCCCATGTACGGCTCTTGAACCTCATTGAACACATCTCTTTTGGCCTCAGCTTGACTTAGCTCATCTTCCTTTTTAAAACAATAAGGATATTATTATTCTATAGCCTTTTTCTATCCCGGGCTGCTAAATAATGGTCTAATAAGGGGAAAACTTGTGCTAAATGATTACTCAATTTGTCAAAACAAACCGAACAAAAAAATCTGCCTGTTATGTTACGTTACAGTGAAGCATTTCTGCACTTCATTGTCTCTTTTGAATGAGCCAAGGCCGAAAGAAGTCATATCTCTGAGCACCAAAGCAATATTCCCCCCTGCTTAATGGAAAGAGCCAGATGCTTAAATATCTGCTTGACTGAGGTGGGAACACTGAGGTTTACTACTTGTCCTTGGAGGGGAAACATTTGGAGGGGAATCCAAAACTGGATGAATTGAATCTAATCTCCGATAGAAAGGCTGTTGGTGTTTAAAGATGGAATTTCATTGACAGTAACAAAATAACCTATTTGTTTGTTTATGTCTCTCTTTGAACAAAGAGGTTTCATATTGGTTCTTTTGCCAGGTAGGGTTCAATTGCAGTGAGACATTTTGTTAATGCAGAAGTTGTTGCATGTGTTTTGTATATCCATGTCCTTGAAGTGTGGTTGTTATAGCAACAGGCTTAACTATTAAACAGGTTTTAGTCTTATAGCTGCTTCGCAGCAATAAGGTAATTAGGTTTTTGCAGCATCTTTAAATATCATGCTAGCTAGTAAAGGAGATGAGTATCACTTATCTCCCTCAGTAAATTAGCTATAGGGTATTATTGTTTCCCCAAAGGCATTATCTCTAAAATGTGCACATTATTAGTCTGCCTAATTTCTTTCTGTCTGAGACAGAATGTGGGAAAAAGTATTTAATCTACATATGTAGTGTTAAAATGTGCAAGAATGGTTATATTTCAAAGAGCTCACAACCCTCATAATTCCAGAAACCAGATTCCGACTGTAGCCTTTTGGCATTTAAAAGTCTTAGCCAAACTTTGCAGCTGCACTTCATAATTCCCTGCTCAGTGCTAGCTATCATTGCCATCTCTTCGCTCCAAGCCTGTTCTGCAGACTGTGTTCTCAGCAAGGCAGAATTAGGCAAACAACCTGGTGAAATAAGTACATTTGAGATGTTGTTTTGGATCTGCCTTTCCCTTAAAATTACCTTGAAATGAAGCTCTTCTCTGCTGTGTGAGTTTCAGCTCAAAATGTACCTATTAACAGAAGGGTCTGTGTTAGGATCTGGTGGTGGGAGTGATCTCTGAAATCTGTTTTCCCTCTCAAGTACTAGCATACAGGAAGGGGAATGTGGGAGACTGAAAGGAGAAACCTTCAATTTCTGTTTGCATCAACAGATGTTCCCCAGAGAGGAGTAATGCAGCTGTGGAAAGGTTCTTACAAGAGGTTCCTTGGTGTTGCCAAGCTCCTCTTGCTGCCTCGGGCAGGAGCTCAGATGGGGCTGGGCACACCTTGGGTCACAGATACGTCTGTGAAAGGGCAACCCATAACCCTCAGTTACAGCTCCAGGGAGAACAGTCTCAAGGCTCCCCTGGGCACTGCATCCTCTGCTCATGAGTTGGTCCCAAATGTGGGTGATGGAGTGCCAGGCCACAGGGATGGGGAGCTGTGCCATGGTGAAATGTAATGTTCAACCGCCAGAAAATGGGCACTATGAGGTGCTGAAGTCCTTTCCACAGGGAGCAGCTCCTCAGGTACTGCAGCTCTCAGGGCTCCATCTGATGCCCACTTTTTGGAGGCCTGGACTTTCCTCTGGGTTGTGGGTTTTTGGGCTTCTTTATTTCTTCCTTTGAGACCTCTGAAAAAGGGAAATGCTGTTCAAAGTGAAATAATTACTTGCTGGGTGAACTGAGCTTGTACTGTAGTGTGTGCAACAGCTTATGTTGTGGGGCCTTTGGAGGCAGCTTTGGTGCTGCTGTTTCTCTGGAAGTGAAGCATTTACCTTCCCTAACTACATGTTATTGCAGAGTCTTGAAATCAAGTCTTGCGACTCTTGGAGCTTGATCCAAAGTCTGATGAATGCAGGGAGAGAAGCACTTTACAGTGCTGGAGAGAGCCAAGGGGAGGATGTGGGGGGCAGCAAACAGGAAGGGAGAGGTGGCAGATTTTGGGGGTACCAATTACTATTGTCATGATTGGACCAACAAGCTTAGAAAAAGCAATTTTGCATTGCAATTAAATAACTACCAGTTCAAACAGAGATACAGCAAGAGTTGCAACCATGTGTGCATTTTAGCATCTTATTTGCCTATGGCACTCTGGTAATTGAGCATACACAAATGGTCTGAAATTAAATTTGAGTCTTTTAGCACAAACTAAATGTGTGGGGCGTTTCTGGTACATATGGCCCAGAGCTTCACCAGATATTGAGAGCCTTGTTATTAGGTATCATAGAATCCTATAATTTTAGGAGCTGGAATGGACCTTACAGATCATCTAGTCCCAACCCCTTGCCATGGGCAGGGACACCTCCTCACTAGATCAGTAGTATTGATCTACATGATCTACAAAAAAACCAAATTCTATCAATGAATTTTAATTAATTCTTTTCAATAAGTGAACTTTTCTTCAGTAAACTTTTGTGTTAAGAGGTAATGATAGGGGATCTATGTAGTGCTTGCAGGACTGCACATTTATTCTTGTGGCAGAGTGCCTGCAATAAATCTCAGCAATAAGGTTTGAAAATTGGCTATTTTGCAGCATTTGAATGGCTATAACTCACTTATTGCCATGTGCACTACCCAAATCTATGGTTAAGTTACTAAACCTGCAGTCCAGCTTTTAATGGTAAGAGGACAATCAGTCTTCTGAGACAATGTGTTTGGTTTGAGGGGAAAATGAATCTAGGATGAAAGAAATAGCTTTTTTTTTTTCCCCTTTCCATTCTACTCGCATTAAAAATAGATGGGAAATCTCAGTCATGCCTTTAATGACTGCAAATTGATACCATAAGTTTGTAAATAGTGTTCTGCCAGTTTAAAAAGCATCCATGGCCAAAACTCATATGATACACTTGCACAATATGACCTTTTATTTTTCAAAAGGTAGTTGTGAACTCAGCCTCTAGACTCTCGAGCTTCTGCTTTCAGAAATGGGTAAGATTTGTTTTGCAAATCTCTCTGCTGCTCCCTTGGCCCTTTACTCCCCTGTAGCCCATTCTACAGAAGGTGTGGTAGCTGGATATTTCTTTTTCTACTCATTAATTGACCCATAAAAATCAGGCTGGTCCTCACCCCCTCAGCCACCCCAAGCTCTCCTGCCTGCCAGGGTAGCAGCACAGTGGTTGTCCTGCGTCACTTCCACCCTTCCCTGCTGATGTGCTGCACATCCTTGCTGGAGCAGCCTTGGAATTACATCTTGTAATGGCAGCTCATGTTTTTTCAAGGTCAGCCTGCTCTTAGGCTGTCCTGAGGAGCAGCACAACCATTAGCATCCAAGGTAGCCCTTGTCATACCAACCTGGAGATGTAGGACCTCACGAACCAGAGCATCTCCCTCGCCCTCCCTCCTCCCTGGTGCTGTGAATCCTGCTCATCTCCCTTATGCCCTCGGGCAGCAAAGTTTCCTCTCCCACCGGTTG
>NW_008686387.1:69727-72439 GCF_000695815.1 Acanthisitta chloris
TTCAGTTGGTAGAAAACAACTGATGGTTTCGTAACTCACATCAACTTCTCTTGCCCTTTCTTGAGTTTTTTGTGTTTTTCCTGAAGTTTTCTCAAGATGCTAGTAGATTTAACAAGTTGAAGCAAACCATATTCAGACTTCATTTCATAGAATCATAGAATCAATCAGGTTTGTTGTATTTTGGTTAAAACGTAACCAACTTCTGCTGTTGGACAAAAAAATAAAAATAATAAAAAAGAATGCTTGGAAAAATACTCAAACGTTAATCATGGCCAATAATTGAGCTTGACTCTCTTAGCATATCATATAACCTTCCTTTCCCACAATTGGACTATATATGTATATAGAGGGATGTATCCAAGGCTATTTCCATTCCTTTGGAACTAATAAAGAGCTCCAGAGGAAGGACAAAACTCAAGAGGCTCTGTCTTTGTCTTTTGTAACACGTTGCAAAACAACATTCTGGAGAGCACATGAGGAGAAGGTTTTTACCAGCAAAACCAACCACTAATTGGTGGACAATAGAGGGGTTTTATCCCAGGCCAGCAGGTCTCTCTGAGCTGCCCATGGGAGATGGCAGAGTGGCCTGTGTGGCATTGGAAGCAGGACACAGCAGCAGTGCAGCTGTGGGGATTTTGTTTCTCTCCCCTCCCTTTTTTTTTCAATGGGCAGATCAGCTGAATGTTTTTTTCAACCCCACATATTTCTTGGGGGATCTTGCAAAGGAAAAAATACTCTTGAAGCAAGAGAATGCAATAGTTCTCAATGAAACTCTGGAGCAATTTCAAAGGGTTTCTTTTTTCAACTTGAGTCTCTAACAGGACTAATCAGCTTCTTCCTGAGATTATTCTCATCTATAAGTCCAATGTATTTCCCTCCCTGGCATTCCCAGTTTGCTCCCTGTTTACAGTGCAGCTGAGGAGCTGGCAGGCTTATGCGAGATTCCCAGCACGATGATGTTACTCTAATGTCCTGTAAAGAAGAACCATATTGATGCTATGTTTCTATTTATTGAACAATCAGGAAGATGCCTTAAAAGCCTTTATTTCCTCTGGCTGCAGCTTCCACACAAGTCAGTAGACTCATTATATAACTATTTGAATGACAGACTCTTAGGAGAGTATTTCCCCATATCCTGCCATGCCAAAAGATTCTCAGTGTCTTATAGTTTGATGTGGCTGAGGGTTCTGAAACAGGGGGGAGAAAAAAGGCAGGGTTCACACCTGCTGGCAGTGAAGGAAGAGAGGGTGGATGTTCTGAGAGCTGAGCAAAGCTTGAAAAAGTTGCAGCTAAGAGTACTGATGTTCATCCAGTCCTTTCACGTCCCAATGCCTGGACCAATTCCTGTGCTCTGTTCTGGTAACAGGCAGAAACTTGGATTGGTCTTGCAGGATTGCTGCTCTGACATGTGGTAGCACTCACTTCTCACTGGTCCCAGTGTCCAGGAACCAGAATAGTCTTTCCTTTTTCATGCCTCATGCTGCCTTAGTGAAATCATAGATATAGCTGCTTGCAGCCAGGTCTCCTGGCCCCAAACCCATTTGCTCCTTGTCCTATGCCTATGTGGTGGCTTCTTGTGACTGGTCCTTTAGCTGCATCCCTGAATTCATCTCCTTCATTAAGCAGATTCTCACACAGATATCCCAATCAGATCTGAGGTCTATATGGATCATGCTGGATTTGTCTTGTGCTGTATAATCTGTAACTCCCCTTTGTGTGAATATTCCAATGAGTTTGGGTGACATGGCATAGAGGATCCAGGTTATTGCTGTTTTTTCTTTGCCATTCAGGATTGACTTCTGTTGATTAATGCCTGAGAAATTACATGAACTTTTTGTGAAGAAAGATGTGCCATATTGATGGAATTTTCAATCTTGTTCAAATGTCAGGCAACCTGCTTGCAGAAATTAGCTTTCTCATCTCTTGACTCCTCAGCCTTAATAACCAACATAAATATTGAACCAACCTTTTAAAACTGAGCTTATTCATTTAAACCCAATCTGAAAAGATGGTGATGGTAAGGAGTAAAATGTCAAGGAAGTTGAGGGTCTGAGTTATATTTGTCAGGCACGTTAGGCTTTTAAATCTGGTCATTTCCTGTCAATTACGAGTCGGGAGCTGTTTGTAGAGATCAGTTGCCTTGGTCTAGATATTTCAGGTTGATGTGAACTTTTAAATTTCCTTGCAAAACGTGAAGAAGGATGGAACATCTTGTGCTCCTCCATTTCTGATTGCTAAGTACCCATTGTTCACAGTTGTACCTTGAGGCAGAAATATAATAAACCTGTGATGTTTACTGTCTTTCCTACAGAGCCATGAGATTTCCAGCAACAGGAAGGAATATGTATGTTTAAGGTCAAAGTGTGCTTTAATCAGTTGGATTGAGGCATAGGACAGACAGGTTTCCCAACTGGTCTGGAGTGATATATATGTATTGAAATTAGCTCATGTTGGCCAGCTAAGGTGTTGTTCTAATATTAATGTGACCCCCTGGGAAGTGCACTTTCACAGACAAATACTGTATTGGAAGGAAAGGGAATGATAGAGAGAGAAAAAGTGTGATTTTAAATTCTAAATCAGTATCTTTACTGGACTAACAGCATATATCTCTAAAGATAACCTGCCTTGAAGCTTAAGCCCTGGGCAAATATCAATGCTGTTATGTAGTAATAGTGGGGAAAAAAAGTCTTGTTTCTGAAAGAAAAAGTCACA
>NW_008686387.1:72488-97215 GCF_000695815.1 Acanthisitta chloris
GGAAAGCCTAAAACCCAGCTATGATTTATGTTTTGCTTTCTATTAGTAAGAGCTCTAATTCTGTTGCCCACAGCTATGGTGCTGTGGAATTTAATGCTTTTACATTCACAGGGATTTGGCACATCAGAGTGGAAGGTATCTGCCCATTAGATTTCTCAGTTACTTAGGGAGATACAGGCAATGTCTGTGCGGTAGACTAAATAGTGTGTCATTATAAGTTTCCTATCTGTTGGATGAAATCTTTGCCCTGCTTAAGAGGAAACTGACTTTGATACCTTTTCCCATCCATGGCAGATGATTTTTAAGATCCCTTCCAACCCAAACCAGTCTGTGATTCTATGAGTCAATGGTCTCCTGGCTAGAAAATTACAAAGTCTTGTGTCTCTGGACTTTTCTGCCTTGCCCTTGTGTTACAAGGAGCTCAGCCAAGAATCCCACTTATTACAAAACTGTTTGAAATCTGGACATATTCACACCTGGAGCTGGCCAAGGACATCCTAGTTTGAGCCTGCCTTTCCTTATATTCTCACCTGTGGAAAAGGTGCAGTTTATTTCTCCCCTACATATTTGCAAGAAGGGCCATTGCTAGTTTTCCAAATAAAATTAAATTAGAGTGAGGTTGCTTGTTTTGGTTTGCTCCAAAATCTGCATGACAAAATACCTCCCTGAAGGAAACAAGATGTTTTTTTGTTTTGTTTCTCAAGATGAAACAAGGGACCAAAGGGCCATCTTGCAGTGCAGGGATCTGCCATGGAAGAAGCCCACGTTGCCAGAAGGAGGAAAACACAGTGCTCCAGAGAGAATGAGACAATTGTGCTTGATGAGCTGTGCATTAAACATGACACTCTTCAGAGTCAGAAACCATGTGTGATGTTTGAATTTCAGCAGAGTACTCTTCTATTGTTTTCCTGTGTGTTTCATTTTTCCTCTCAGACTCTCTCATCTAAGAGTTTGGGGTTTCTTTAGAAATCTGACAATGAGTTCCCATTCCAGTTTATTATTGAGCATCTCTGAATTATGGGAAACTACATAGGAGCACTATGTCCCTTCACTTTGTGTGGGTAATTAACTGTCTGAAACATGTTTGGACTTCTTTCAAACTGCAGAACTATTTAAGATAACAATAGATGATAAGGTATTTTCAGAGAAAGGTTAATAATAATGTACATCTACTGGTAGCAACTAAATTCTTAATTCTCTGGCTGGGTTTGGTCCAGGGTAGGAGCATGATTTTGCTATCCAAAGTAGGATATTGTGGTAAGCATACAGTGTGTCCTCAGCCCTCTAGAAAAGGGCTGTGTTCAATACTCAATATATGTTCCAAGAATCTCATCCTAGGGAACACTGTCCAAGCTTTTTGCAGGGCTGTCCTGTGTCTCACAGGACAGAAAACTTATGGTGCCTTTCCTCTCACTAAGCAAGTTCTTAATCTTGGGAAATCTTTGCAAGAAGTTATGATGTCTTGAAATGGTCCCACTTTGGGTGATTTGGTGAGATGTTTTATATCTCAGAATAGGTTGAGGACTTTCTTTCCTCTGAAACAGAGTCTGAGCTTTAGTTGGAGATGAGATAGTAATTAAAGTGATCTTTCCCACTCCAGCAATCAAACTAGCTTTCCAAGCCCCTTTTGAAAGTACTGACTATAAAGTGCTTAAAAGCTCATAAACACAGCAAAGAGTTAAAAATAACTCCTGTTTTTTCCTTGTTGCTTTTTCTTCCAGTGTCTTGAATTGCACCTTCTAATCTCCTGAATCTCTGCTCAGAAGTCCTTCCCTCAATTGTCCCTTGCACTCTGTTAAAAACCCACTCTCCTGCTTTACCATTACATACTCACACCTTGCTGTATATTTAGCTCCTCTTCATTACAATATCTTTCACTGGAATTTGCAGCAGATCTTTTAGGCTTCCCAAAGGAAGAAAAGATGTTTTCCCATCAAAATAGTTGCCCAAAAACTTCCTTCCCTTCCTGTGAATTCAATGCCACAGTAGTGAAACTGAGTTATTAATTCATTTTTTTGCCATTTTGGGGTGGGGGGTGGGGTTATTTTTTCAAGGTGATCTAGGTAGCTTGATTTACAGGTGCCAATGGCAAGCAGGGTGGGCCTATGCTTTGCTTATTCTATGAGTGTGTACCTCTGCAGCTGGGAGCATAAGCAGATGTATGTGTCCTGAGAACCTCATGTTCCCTCAGGCTTTTCATCATAGACTTGGACCAGGGATTGACCTGTATATTAGAAACATGGGGTCCTGAGAAAAATGCATGTTGTACTGGGAAGAAAGGAGAAGCCATTTCAGCTGAATAGCTCTTTTATCTTCTCTCTGTTTACCTAACTGTTGTGCAAAAGCCAGGCAAATCTACCATCTAATCCTCTCTTGAGAGAGATGCACAGAATAAAGATGGGTGTTAGGCTGTGAAGCAAAAGAACAGTGACTTGGATCAATCCAAAAGTATTTACCCACTGAACAGAAGAGATATGAACAAAAGTGATAAAGAAACCTAAATCCCACATCAACAGCACAATATTAGAAGGGTAATTAAGATTATAGACCTAAGGGAATGTGTACGTTGCAATACTGAAAGTGGAGTACCTATGTTTTAGGCTGCCTAGAAAAACTGGCAGGCTCGACTGGGCTGTGCAGGCTTTGATGAAGCAAAGGAGCACAGACTGGGGGGTTGGGACTAGATGATCTGTAATGTCCATTCCAACCCTTAAATTCTGTGATTCTGTGTTTGTATTTTCCCCTAAATTCTATCCCACATCTGCAGAGAATTTTGCCTTTAATGAACCTGTGCTAGTTCCAGTGCCAATTGCTACTCACCAACTTCTTGGATCCTATATGGAAATGTACACATGCCATACCCTGCTCTGTAATATTTGTAACTGAGTAGTGTTGCTTTGTACTTAACCGCTCAGATATGTCAGCCAAGTGTAATTAGCTCATTCATTAATTAACCAGAGATTTTTTTACCTCTGGTGACACACTTTAGCTTTGCTTGTTCAAAGAGAGAGCAACAGAAAACTGCTTAGATTTCTAAGGAGTCTAGAGTAAAACTGTTCTGAAAATCCACTTCCCAGCCTTTACTATACCCTTGAATGATGAATTGAGGCCAGTTGGTAGGCTTTTCTCCAAAGAGATGACAAAACTGATAACGTTTTATAAGCTCCCACTTCATATTTCCATTTCTTGCAACTATTCTTAGAATGCAGAGTTTTTATGGGTGCTAATTATACCATTAAAATGTCAACTATTTGTGTCTTCTGGAAGAAAAATGCTGCAATACACACAGGCTCACTAACACTTCTTTGAATCCCAATGATGTGCTGAAGGTTAGGTGTGACACACAGTGAGGGAACATTTGCAAGTCTGTCTAAATTAAGGCGAGCAGACTAAAGAAAAGATGATGCAAGAAGCATGGCACACTCTCCTCCCTCCCCTGATGGGCCAAGTCTAAGTAAACTCTCAGTGTCAGCGTAAGGACCAAGAGGACATTCTCTAAACTCCCCATCATATCCTGTCATGGAAAGATTTGAAGTCTCTTGTGCTACAGAGCATGAGTGCATGCTAGGGTCACAGCCTGAATGAAAATATAGGGGTTTGTGCTTTCCTTGTCTTTTTTGTTCCTTGCACCACCTCTAAAACATAGGGCAAAAATAACTTCCCAGGATCATGAGAAAGGAAGGATGTGCTTCTAGATCTTAGGGCTGTCTCAAATAAGCCATGACATTTGGTGCCTCTAACCTAAATGATGTAGGTCCTGAATTAGAGTCAACTTGTTGTCACCTACTCTTCAGTCCCTGACTTAGGCTTAGCTGTTAACCAAGCCCGTCACTGACTACTGAGAGGCTACAAGGGGGCAGGGAACAGTCTGTTAATGACAGCATCTGTGTCTCTTGAGAGCTTTTGTGCTTTCTTCTGTTGGAATAAAACACAATCCTGATTTCTTGTAAGCACAAAGTATGAAAAATAATGACTTGTTCAATTAGACATGTTCATGTAATTGTTGTATGTACTTAATGACCTGCTGTCTCTTCCCAGCTCAGATCTAGAGCAACCAGCAAGTCACTAAGGGCTTTGGAGAGGGATGGAGTGGGACAAGTTAGCAAAAGTGGCAGTCAGGCCTGTGTTTGGCTGCTGTCCCAGCAGCCACCCTACCCTCCCAAAGCTGGCAGTGGTTTACATCTAACCTTCTTTGTGGTTCCTGCTGCACTTTCTGCTGCTGCAGTGGCACATGATGTCTTGTGTCACAGACACAGAACAAAGCATCTACTATGAGAGAAGCATCGAGAAAGAACAGCAGTTTGAAACTCTGTGTTGTTAAAAACTGTTCAGCTGCTACCTAGAAAGGTGCAAAGGGACCTTGCCCTTAAGGATGGAAAGAACAATGCAGCACAAGGGACAAGGACAGCCTGGAGAGAAGAAATATTGTCTTCCATTGACGTTTCTGGGTGAGTCATTCCCCCTCAGTCTGACTCAGCACTGAGCATTGCTGCACTCCCCAGAACATCTCCCAGCTGACACCAGCAACTGCCCAAGACAAAACATGCTCAGTCTGCAGGGCACTGTGGCACTTTAGCCAAGCAGCTGTGCTGGGGAGCATTGGGGCAGTGGGTTTGACCCTGACCTCCTTCTGCACCTGGCAAAGTCTTGCTGACCTCTGGCTGAAGCAAGTGTGTAAGTAGCCTGGTGTCTCATGGCCTGCTTTCCTTAGGAAGAGTGGGAACAGACTTCTGAAACCTTCTAATACAGCATCAAACCCTCATTCAAATCTTTACCTGGGTTATCTCAAATTTACTTGGAAAGCTTAACTGCAAAATGTCTAAATGACGCAGGAATTTTTTTTGTGAGACATACAAACACGTAGCTGTACTTTCCAAGTAGTAGTCTAGATATCTCCCATGTGTTGAGAGAGGCTGTCTACACACCCCTGCCCAGGGAGGCTGTGCTGGCTGCCCATCTTGTGCAGCAGGAGCTGCTCTGGCTCTTCAGCAGTGCTGTTGCCATGGCTTTGCCCCAGTGTAAATGAGATCAGAAGTTGGATCGCTGCCACTGTATATGTGTTTTTGTGAGAACTGAATTGAATTATGCTTGTCATTGTTTGCTTGGTTTTTTTGTTTTGTTTTGTGTTTTTTTCCCCCAGCAGGATTAACAATAGCGCTGCTCACAAAATCCTCACCTTGAGAAAGATGTGATGTTGTTTCCTTTAAAAGGGAAAATGAAGGGAACAAAATAAATTAGGGAGCCAAACAGTCCCTAATTTTAGACACTGTCTCAGGGTGTGTTCAGTGCTTTTGTCTTCAGTGGCATATTTAATAACTTTGGTTAGCACTTGGCTAAGGAAAGGGCTGGAAGGCAGGAGGTCTGATACTGACTCTCTGGATCTACCACAAATATTCTGGGTAGATGGGGCTAAACACCTGAATCTTTTAATGCTGTTACTGCCCTTCAAAACAAAGCAAAACAAAATGAAATTGTATGTAACTTTTGTGTTTTGGCTCTTTAGATGGCACTGATGAGGTGCTGATAAGGCTCTGCAACAGCTCTCTAATCCAGGGCAAAAATCTGTCTGACTTTTAAAGTGGTGAGTGTGTGAGTGGAGGTAGGTGATGTAGGTGTAGGTCCAGTGGCAAGGAAACAGATTTGATGTGCAAAGAAGTTTTTCCTATCCATTATCCCTTTGAGGCTGGGAATATTTTTTTAGAACAGGACTTTTCCTTTCCATTATGTTTGGTGTAGCACTTACATATTGACTGCAGCTACATATCATATGTGCACAACATTCAGAACCTGTGTGCCATGAAATAAATAATTGGGCTGTCTGAACAAAAGCTGCTCCTTTTAAAACGTTTTGTGAAAAAGTTAAAATTCAAACACATTCATAAATGTTGTGCCTCTAGCATTCTTAATGTGAGGATGTGTCTTCCTGTAACAGAGTTATTTTTTATTTTCACTATCCTTTTATGGAGGTTTAAATTATCTTGAGTTATTCAATAAAACCCACAAAATTGCTCTTTAGGTAATTACTCAGAGAGAGTGTTCCATTATGTGACAGTCACAGAGCCACATAATATCCCCTTCATCTATAACTTTCTGCTACTTTTCCCACTAAGTGTCTGAGAAGGTAGGGCAAGTTTAAAATATACCAGTAGGTTCATGGCCTTGGTGCTGCTGATGCCAAGGGAGAAGGGCTGGAGATTTCTGCATGGTCCAGAGAGGCCTATTTGTTAGAATAAATGATGTGGATATGTCTCACTGCCCTAACCAGGATTCTCTGACTTGACTTGCTTTCATAGAATTATCAAGGTTGGAAGAGATCTTTAAAATCATCAGTTCCAACTGTTAACCTGTCACTGCTGTAACCCCTAAACCCTAAACCATATCTTCCTGCACCAGATCCAGATGCCTCTTAAGCACTTCCAGGGGTGGTGATTCCATCACCTCCCTGGGCAACCTATTCCAGTGCCTGAACACAATAACAGGGAAAATTTTTTCCTAATATCTAATACTAATCTCTCCTGTCTCAGTTTATTGTCATATCCTTTTGAGTAGTTGTAGAGAATGATGAGGTCATCCCTGAGCTGCTTCTTCTCAAGACTAAACAAACCAAATTCTCTCAGCTGTTCCCATTCCTCTAGACCTTTCATGAGCCTCATTGCCCTTGGCTGGACTCGCTCCAGTGCCTCAAGGTCCTTTATAAAGTGAGTGGCCCAAAACTGAACACAATACTCAATGTGTGGCCTCACCAATGCTTAGTACAGGGGGATTATCACTTCCCTGGTCCTGCTGGCCACACTATTATATTATATTCATAATTTCAGAGCATCTCATTTCTTTTTTATCCTGAGAATGACTTTCTGTTGGGTGATTTTTCCGACAGTCCGATATACAAAAAGTATGATGATGATGCCAAGAATTTGAGAGAAATTTTGCCTAAGGACTGGGTGAGTTTTGAGGAACTGTGGTAGGTTCACACTTAGAGATGTGAGCTTGAGAGTCTCAGTTTTGGAATCTTGTCTTTAAGGGTCCTGCATTCTTTGATGGATCAGATTCTTTAGTCTCTCTATGCCTCAGTTTCCAGTCTATAACAGTAAGAAACCTACATTTCTCCAACCCAGTGGGGTACTGTGAGCATAAATATGTTAAAAATCATAAAGCACTCCAATACTATGGCAATGGAGGCCATATAACAGGGATGGGCAGACAGCCAAGAAAGATTTTTTCATGTTCAATTTATTTATTTTTAATCTAATGAGATTGAGCCAAGTCCTTGCTGGTATAAATTGGAAGTTTTGCTGATTCATTGAAAATCATGCTGGTTGGAAATTTTGCAGATATTTCTATGATTAGAGCTTCCTAGACTTACAGATGCATGAGAAGGCTTTTCTCTGTGACCCTGTGCATGGTGTCCCAGCAGTAACAGGATTTTCTGAGCTGGTTTTATCCTAGGTTCCAGTGAGATGCTCAATATATGTACCTGCTGTGCCTAGTCAATAGGAGCTCCTAGATTTGTTAAGTCTTGAAAAGCCCACAGGAGGGAAAAAAGGTTGTATATATAACTACCTCTGAAAATATGGTATTTTAAGATATATCAAAGTTTTCTTCAAAAAAGATTATGTTTTTACTCTTTATGTTTGCAGGCTAAACTCTTTTTCAGCCTAAGATCCATTAAAGGGCTTGTTGTGCCCAGCTGGCTGAATGAGTAGTTTAATGATAAATAGTCAAACATAGCATGAAAAGCTGAAGGTGCAGGTTGCCCAGCAGGACTCTTTGAAGTCAGAGTCAACTTTGAAGTGCTCTTTAGGTTTTATTTTCACCTTCCAGCAAGCCTTCTGGCTAGCAAGGAAGATTTTCTATCTCAGAGCTGCTTGTGTCCTGGTTAAGGCCTGACATGTGGGTGGCAAGGGTGATCTGCTCTTCCTTAGTGCTCTGGGAAGGCTGCAGAAGAGCTGTGCTGGCATCTCAGCTCTCAAGGAAAGCTCCACAGAAATTTAGGGTAGTGTGGCAGTTGAAGTTTTAAATACAGCCTTTAAAAAAAAAAAGATATGAAAATCGGTTTTCCTCAGTGTACTTAATAGGTCCATTTCATTTTAGGGGAGTTTTGTAGTTTGTTTGATGTTTCCAAAGCAAACTGCTCAGTTTAGCTGTCTGGTTAAGCCCTGGTTGCTGTTCAGAGGCTTGAGGCTACATCTTCCCCCTCTCTCCCTGTGAACCTGTGTCCTTTCAGCATATCGGGAAGCTGGTGGACTTGGCTTGGATGTGCTGAACAGCAGCAGAGGATTTGAGCTGTACAGAGCAAGTAATTCTTGCAGAGAGGACAGACTATTTTCCAGGCCCTTCTACTGATGCCATCACCACAGCACATGGGCCCTGGCTGCTGTTCTGCTCTGCTTCATGCAGGTGCAGCAACAACAGTGGCTGTCTTTGAATAAAATGGTGCATGGGAAACAGTGAGAAGAGGTATGCAGCGGGCAGAAGAAGTCAGACATACAGCAGTGCACGTTTTTTTAGTACATGCAAATATGTTGTGTGATTGTCTAGTTATCAAAATCTCCAAGGAGTCAGATTCCCATTTATCACAAGGTTTAATACCTACAATGGACACTGCAAGCACCATTCAGCACAAGATGTGCTCCAGTCATCGTGTAGCTACATCAATGCTGCCATGAATCGAGCTGTGATTTCCACCTCTCCTTTCCAAATGGTTAGAATTGAGAGGCAAATAGGGGGAAATAGCTGCATCCATGAACCCCATTCGCTGCCTACGTCCTTTCTGCTACTCATGTTTCCACTGGAATCCTAGTTAAATTATTTATTTGGTACTCAGCCTGTGGAGGAAGTGTGAACCACGTGCATGGAAGCTGTAGGTTGCTGTGAGTTTTCTCAGCCCCCCTGATGGAAATCAGTTCTTGAACCCAGTTGTGAAGTATAATTTGGTTTCATCATTTTGGCAGAAAATAATGTGTTAAGTGAGACAAGGTCATTTTATTTTGTGATTAAGAAGCATATGAAGTCTGAAGAGGCAGTGGGGGATCTCTCCTCTCTTGTGTGGAGATATTCAGCCATCTGCTCGTGAGAGTTTGTCCTCTGCAGCACTCCAACAGGGCACCTGCAAGATAGATGGGAATGGAGGAAAATGCATCTCATTCCCCTTACCCTGTGAAGTTACAGCTCCTTATGGCTGGCATAATGAAGGAGAAATGCCATTGCTGGTACCCTGGGTGCCTCTAAGCTCACGAGCATTTAGTAGTGATGGAGAAGGAAAAAATAAGATGAAAGGAAAAGCTAAAACTCATAGAGGAGAAGATGATTTTGACCTGAAAATTTACATGCAAACCAGGAATTATGCTTTCTTTGAACCAAAAATGCAAGGAATAGAGTAATAATGTGTTTTTCTTTTATCAGAATTAAAACAGTAGAAACTATTTCCAAGTGCACTTATAAAAAAATAACATTTTCTTTCGTTTCTCTTTCTAGGGGGGATAAAGAAGAAAATGACATTTTCAGGAGACTGTGATCAGAAAAAAGCACCAAGGAAAGGCATTATGTTGGACCACATTTCCAGGTTTTTTTCATTGTGTAGATAAACCAGGTCTTTTCCTGCCTGCAGAGAATGAAGCTCTCTGCTGCCTCTGCCTTTGCCTGGCTCCTTGTAAGAGTGAGCACTGGCACATGTGGCTCTGCAGAGCTCCCTTCCTCTGCAGAAACAAAGGTCTGCTGAGGTTACCTGCCCTGCATGTGGACACCCAGTGAGTAAACCAGATTTTAAGGTAGTTCCATTTTCTTGAGTTATTTGCGCCTGAATGGAGCTACCTGAGCATGTGCCAGTAACCAGCTCCTGGGAAATAGGGACTGCCCAGTCTTGGTGACTTATTGTTTAGGTCATAGCCTCTTTCTTAGGAACAGTGTTCACTCTAGACTTTGTGTCAAGAATATTCTGTCTTGACACTTTCTCTCTTTGATGGTGAAAAATACATTACAGTTAACCTTTAGCACATTTGATTTTTCCATGAACTTTCTATGTGTAATTACTTATAGCTCCGTGTGAGAATACTCTCATGTGTAATAAGAGCCATTAGATTCCTTTATTTAGTTCAGTAAATAGTCATCTAAAAGTTTAGATATGTGTCTTTACATTATAAGAAACAGACTTCATAAATTTCAGCCTTTGATATAATCAAGTTTTCAGATGTCGTCAAGATAAAACATACCAAATAAATCATATAAGTTAAGCCTGCTGGTCTCCAGTTGGGTGTTTAATGAAAGTGCTAAATCTAAACCCTCTCAGGGACAGAGTTTTGGTCAGAGGCATAAATAAATGCTTTCTCATCTAAGAGCAAAAATGTTTGTCACTGGATAAAAGTTAGAAAACATTAGACTGTGAAACTAAACTAGAAAAAAAAAAGAGAATAGAAAAGTGTTTTCCTGTATATGTAATAAAAGTTCTGCAGATTCTGTGACCCGTAATGATGAAAGTATTTGCTCCCACTGCATAGGACAAGCAGGATGAATTGGCTGTTCCTTTCTCCCTACAAGCCAGGTTTG
This sequence comes from Acanthisitta chloris, assembly GCF_000695815.1. Classification (NCBI taxonomy): domain Eukaryota; kingdom Metazoa; phylum Chordata; class Aves; order Passeriformes; family Acanthisittidae; genus Acanthisitta; species Acanthisitta chloris. Next base: position 83,031 of record NW_008686387.1, read on the forward strand.
TGAATTCAGGTCAGCTGCCTGCAGGTGATTGAGTCCTGGTGCTGACAGGCAAACAGAGGAGAGGAGTTTGGAGGTGCAGGCCACCCAGGCTCTCCCAGGAGATGATTGTCCCACAGGCAGCAGAGCAGATAATGAAAATCCTGGCGGGGAGGACTGGAAGTGAGAGCAGTACAGGTTTACCCATGAGTCAGGGTGTAATGCTGGTAGCAGCAGGATGCTCTGTGGTGTGTTTGTGACAGGATGAGTCAGAGAATGGTAGGATAAAGGTACAGGTTCCTGAGGTTGGCAGTGGTGGTTGGTACAGATCTCAGTACTTGAGACGTGGCCTTATGCTGGCTCTTCAGAGAAGATGCAGCTGGGGAAGACTTTTATTAGGACACTTGGCCTTCAAAGTGGCTGGACACAAGCACCTCTACGAGGCAAGTGGGTGTTACTGGCTTTAGCTTGACACTGGACCCTGGCTGAGATGTTTCCCTTTGGTGAGACATTTCTTCTTCAGACCTGCTTTGCAGCACAGGCAGTGTCAACTTGCCCATCTGCAGAGCAGCAGTCAGATATGTCCCCTGAAAGAAGTGGAAGATACAGAGCAATATGCATCCCACTTTGTCTGCCTGCCAAAATAAAGCCATTGGGAACAGAGAGGCACAGGTCTGAAGGAAGGATGATACAGAAGCAATAACAACACTGTCCCTGGTCTTTCACCACTTGTTTTACAGCCTGGGCACAGCTTGGTTAGGAACTTGGAGTTCCAGCTTTTCTTGCTTGCATCTCTGCATGCTTCCTGCCAGTGGGTACAGGGCAGAGAGGTTGCCCCTTTACTCATGCAGCTACTGCTTTTCTCTTTACAGACTCCTTCCCATCAGAGAGGCAAATACTGTTATTACTAACCACTAAAAGAAACAGCACTTAAGTCAAGATACAGCAGAAATTGGGGGCAGGAATAATGCTAGAGCATCTGAGCATCACTCAGACAGCAGCATTACCCCTAGGCTTAGATACAACAGAGACCATTGCCCACTGGGAAGTGAGTTTCACAAATGATGGCACACGATGTGATTGTGCTCAGGGTATTCTTTCTCCATGAAGCTCAAGGGGCTGTTTTCAGTGCTCTGAGCCAAACTACTATTTTCTCTCTCACTTCAGCAGAGTGGCTCCCGAACCCATGTTGAGATGCTCCAGCTCTCATCCCCTCCCCACATCAGAAATCACCCTTGGCACACTAGCACTGGATGGGTGCAAACCATTACCCTTGGGCGAGCTGGGTCATAAACCAGGCCATGAGCACTTAAAGGGTGGTTTTGAAGTGGTCCCAAACAGTTTTCCAATGCAGCCATTTCCCTCCTGCCCCACACCCTGATTCTGCTGGAAAAGAAAAGCTGAGGAGGCAGAACATGAGGTGCAGTGCCACACAGAGGGTCCAGAGCTGCCTCATAGATATCTCTGGCTGGAGCTGCTGCTGCTCTGCCTCCCTGTTGCTAAGGAAGGTTTCTATGGCAAAGGCCCACCAAGAAAGTGAGAATTAGAGAGAGTTAATGTTCAAAACAGATGAGCTCGATATTGTCGGCAGTTGGTTTCTCCAGGGGAAATAATCTGCTGGAAAGGAACACTGGCCATCTCGGATGCTGTGCAGAGTGGGAGGTGCAGCTGGTGTGTTTGTCAGTTCGTCTTGTTTTAATGTTGGTGGCTTGTAGTAAATGCAAACTGCAAAATTAAATGTTGGTTGTGAGATATTCTCATTATAGGTGTGTTCTTGTAGGACGATAATCTGCAAACTTCAGTCACACCCCAAAAACTCCTGCTGTCCTGTAGGTGTGTCCCCATACCTAAGACAACTCATGAGTGTCTTCCTTGGCTGCCTGGAATGGTCTCACAGTGGTGCTAGTCTATTTTCTGTGTGTGCTGCAGAAATCCAGAAGTAATCATGTCTCATCCCCAGTGCTCTGATGTACTGCTGGTATCATCAGTGATGCCTTTGGGCATGCTAATCTGGTGTTTGGACTGCTCCACAGGAGATGCTCCCACACTGCACAGGTTTGAATATACTGAAGAGTGTCAGTATGCTGGATCAAGGTTCAGAAGGGTGTCTGCTGATCAGATGTTCTGTGTGGAAAATGGGCAGTTATGGGTACAACTTTAGAAACAGACTTTCATGGAGCCAAATGGCCCTTGCAGGTTGGAGCTAATCTTGTGTAAATGGACCATTGCTTCCAGCTTATCACTGAAGTGGGGCTTATGAAATCAAGGTGAGCTTCCTGACAGAAATGGTGTGAAGCCTCGTGCTACTGAAGCCCATTTTCCTTCCTTTATTTCTCAGTGTTATTGGTTGCCCACTTATAACAAGCTTTACTTTTGCCAGGGGGAAAAAAGGCATTAAAATCTAGTATCTGCCATGTCCTGTGACTGCTCTGCTTGCCTGTAGCCTGCCTGCTCTTCCAGAAAGCTTGGGCTGGGCTGCCAGAAGTTGTGGCAGTCTTTGTGTGGTACTGCTCTCTTTCCTTCTACAAGCCTATGGATGGTGCTGCTAATTCATTTGTGGCATTAACCTGTCCAGAGGTTGTACCACTCCTCTCTCATGGAGGCAGAGTCAGAAGATGAAACTCTCGAGGTTAAATGAGTGACCTGACAATTCTGTTCAGCATTTCTATCTTGCTCTGTGGTGCACAGATGGTGGTTGGCCTTTATGCAGCTGATTAGAAGCAAGTGGTTAGAGAAAAAGCCTGCATTAAGGCCAGCTGCTATTTTTGGTTTGTGTGAGGAGAGAAATACTGGCTTGGCCACTATGCCTGCCCTCCACCTCTCCCCAGCTGAAGGATGGAGGGAGGTAGGGACAAGCAGAGCCACAGTGCTTTTCCCACCCACCACCAGAGCCTGCAAGTCCCACACACTCTCTGTGATAACCAGTATCTCTGTGGTTGAGCCCCTGGTCCTGTCCCACCATGCCAGTGGTGCCAGATTACACGTTTGGGTTTGGAAGCCTGAATCCCTCCAGTGGCTCACCCCAGTGTCTCACCACCATACTGAAGACCCAGCTCAGCCCTCACACTGATGTGCTGGAGAAGCCTCTCCCCAGCAGCCTTCAGCTCGCTGTGTCCTGCGAGGTCTGCACAGTGTCTGCAGTGAGCAGCTGGTGGAGGATATCTCTGTATGGTGCCTGGGCAGCCTCTGTGTCCCTTGGCTCACAGGGGGAAGGTGCTGGATCAGTGTGAGCTTGGACAAAGGGATGCACTCTCTGTGCTCTTATTGAAATTTAGGGATAAATACGGCATAACTTTCACATTGGTTTTAGCCACGTAAGAGCTCTTTGCACTTTAACTTGAAAGCTAAATACACTTTCAAGCTAAACTAACTAGCTTTTGGTAAATTTTCACATTCCCTGGTAATGCCTAGAGGTTTTCTTTTGCATATCTCTTGCACTGCTGCAGAAATAGCCACATGGACATGAGCATGGCTTCAAGGACACAGACCAAGGTCTTTCTCTTAGCTATGGAGAAAGAAAAGAGATGTCATGCTCTTCTGGCATTGCCTCAAAGTAAGTTACCTTGCTACAAGATAAGTAAGTATTTGCTTAGAGGAAATAATTTTCTCAAAGCTACAAAAGACTTCCTTAAAATGCACATCCCACTAATTTCTCATGCTCTCAGATGTTCAGCTGAGCAGATGCTGAGACTTGGAAGGGGCTTAACTCAAATCCTAAGTGGAAAGATCGTTGGTGGGAAGCACTTTGCAGCATGTTGGTTTTAAAAGGTGCAATAAACCATTATAATGGTGTGCAGATCCTGCAAACTGTTCCATGGGATGAGGACAGATACTGCATTTGTGACCTGGGCTGTAGTCATTCTGACAGCATCTTGCCCAGAGATGCTTACCACAACTAAGAGTTATGATTTTTTAATAGCAATTATTCATAATTTAAAGATGTAGCTTAAAGATGTTACAGACTGCTGCCAGAGTTGTGATGTATGATGTGCAGAGGTTTCCTCCCCATTAGATATTGCTGTAGGAGTGACTTAAATCTCCTCCCTCAGTTAAACAATACTCTAAATGTCATCACTGTTTACAGTATTAGTAGCGATGATTTGTGCTCTGACAGCCTCTACAAGCAGGCAGCAGATTTACACTTTGCTGAAAACTGGCTCATTATCTCCAGCAGCAAACTCCTCTCATAAATAGTCTTGTGTTCCCAAACTGCAAATGGAGTTTGTATATACTGTAAGGAAATCTATTTCCTAAACACTCTCCTAAGTGTTTTAACACTCTAATTCATTCTCCTTCCCAAAGGTGGGTGCACCCTGGCCTGGGTGGCAGCCAGAGACACTGGTGTGTGCTGCAGGCAGGTGAGCTGCACAGTAGGATGGGTTCATGGCCACTCTTGTGCTTGTAGGTCCAATGGGACCCTCACTCAGTCTGTGGTCTCTTAGACCTTTCCTGAGGCCAGTGTGGACTGCAGCACTGTCTGTTCAAGCTGACCAGCAATGGACATGTTTCCCTCTTGGACTGCTGTACATCTTTGCAGGAGCTCACAGACTCCCAGATGCCATTTTCTAATTGCCAGCAGGACCAGATGGGATGGTATTGTGGCTAGTGGAGTTGAGACACATGGGAAGCCCATGCTGAAATGGGGGAGCAGCACTTGGGGGTGCTGAGTCATGGGTGAGAAGAGCTTGTATTCCTGGAGGACATAGGGGAGCATGGCTGGGAAAGCTTGCTTGGTGGTGCAGGAAGCCAACCCTGTGGGTTTGGTTTCATCTTTGGTGTCACAAAGAAAACAGCAGTGGAAAAACCTCCATATTTTTCTGGAAAAAGCCTCTAGCTGTTTGTCTTTAAAGATAACACAGCTTGTTTCCTCTTTGCTGGCTCATGTCTGCTACATTACAGACGTGGCTTTCTAAAGGCAGGCAAGGAACATGGGGATTGTAACTGGACTAGTCTGACAGAGCAGGAACAGATGGAAAAGCTTCCCAGATCAGGGCCCCCCTGGTAACATTGGTACACTTGGCATTTCCCCCACCAAGCTGCTATGTTGCCCACTCCAGTGAGATGGTATTCAGCTCTGGGCTTGGAGAAACTGATGAAGTGCTCAGGGAGGGGTGAACTCACCAAAAGCAGCCTTGGACAAGAGCAGAGGAGGGCAGGGATGCATTCCCCTTTGGTGAACCCAAAGCTCCAGCTGGTCGAACAAGCAGGGGCTGTGCCTCCTGCACAGCCTCCTGCCCCCCAGCCCTGTGAGCATGCAGGAGATGCTTCACCAGAAAACCCCTTGGGACTTGTTTCATCTGACAGATACATGCACACACACACAGATCTCCTGCAAGTGCCATAGCATCAGGTTAGACTCAAGAACATTCTTTGCAGATGCAGTAACCTGACTCTGATTCATTTATCTCATGACTCAGTGACAGCATCAGAGCTACAGCACTTTCAGGTCTAAGGAAGAAACACCCTATAAATACAATAATAATTTGCATTAAAGTAGCTAATTGGCATCTCAACACTTTAATATATCCACTTAGAATTGTATCTTGTGTCAGAGAGGGTTCTGGAGGGATCACTAATGCTGCTGTGTGCCTTCTTCTTCTCTCTATGCTTTCTGTGATGGGCAGGAAAACATACTGCAGAGTTCTCTGCAGATTAGGACTGGTAAATTGGACTCTGTTCTGAAATTAACTCTAAAAGTCAGTTGAACAGCTCTCACAGAATTTTGAAGTTGAAAATTATATCAAACTTCAAATCACACGTGAAGAAAGCAAAGTGGTTAGTTCTGTGGAACAGAAATAAGGATGCTACATGCTGTTATCAGTAATGGTCCCTGCCAGACTTTTCTAGAATCATAATACTTTCCTGGATTAGAGGATATTTCATTTTTGATGCAGAATATTTTGCACTGGGCTGTAGTTCTGTCCAAACGTGTTTCTGTGATATTTAATTCTTCACTAATTCCTTCTGAGAAGGAATGCAGAAAGCCTATTACAGATGCTGTTGGCCATAGAAACACTGGAAAAAAGATTCCATTTTCTGCTTCCTAGGTTAAAAGAGGAGGATGATATTTTCTCTTCTTGAAACAAGATATTATTTCCCCTGAAAAATGAAAGTCTCCTTTGAGTAAACTGGTCTGCAGATTTCTGATCAGGTGAAAAACTCTCAGAAACTAAAGAGAGAGAGAATTTTCAGAAGAGAACGTGGTTAATTTTATATTCAGATGGTTTTATCTTCAGCTTGTACTTCATTTTTATAGAAGAGCTTTAAAAACAACTTCGAGAGCTGTATAAAAATTTGTGTTGTGTGAAATGAAGCGTTTGGGGTTTCTTAATGTTTTGATTCATATAAGTGTTGGAGAAAATGTGACATGGGTAGGCTATAAGCAAATCTGTCCTTAAGTGGCCCCAGCCACCACCCTCTGTGTTCCCCAGGCTTGGATAATCTCGAAGCTGATCAGACTGATGAAGAAAGAACCTTTCAGAGCCTTTCCCTGTGGTGGGAAAGGGCAGGAGGAGCTTTGCCCACCACAGCTGGGAGCAGCTCCTGTGCCCTGGAGGACTCCCTACCTGCACTGCACCCAAGGGTAAGGTTCCCAAACCAAGGGCTCAGGCTTCTTCCAAGGTAGCCCAGCTCCCACAGGCTGCAGTGGGAATGCCACAGGACCTGCAGGAGGCTGGAGAGATGTGCTCTGCCCTTTTACAGAAAGTGTATAAACACTCAGTGAGTGGATTTCAAGGGGGCACATGAGTGTGTTCCCAGGGTGCCCCTGTGAAACAGTGCCGCATCTGCTTCTTCAAACAGACTTCAGATGTCTTCTACTTGGCTCTTGTTTCTTGTGTCAGGGAGGGTGGTCCTCTCCCAGCTGTGTTCCCATGCCATGCAAGTCATCTCCTGCATGCTGCTCACTGGGGCATGGGGAGGAGTCAAGCTGTGCCAGGCAGGGACTGATGCTCTCCAGAGCTGCTGGATGCACATGCAGTTGTCACACACTCAAATAGGAATAGACCTGGAAGATAATTTGATTCTCAGTAATTATTTGTTGAAATGGCCAAACCCTCTGTGCTCAATGAAGTCAGCAGAGCTGCAGTAAGTCACCCCAGTACACAACGTGTTTATTTATGAGGAAAAGCAAAGCCCAGTGTTTTCTTAGCTTTGCCAAGGCATTGCAACTTTGAAAGATGAGCTGTTCTAATGTAGATGCCCATTTTTAGGCAGCCAAGTTATTTCACAGTTCCAAAGGTCATAATATTTTTAGGAGAATAGCATCCCTGTCTATAATTGCTTTTACCACAAACCTGTATAAGTATCAGGAGCACTGATTAGCCAAGGCTGATGCCTTCCTTGTGAGAAAGTCAAGATGAAGACCCATCTCCTGCTGCCCAAGTCAGATCTGGTGGGAGAAAAGGTCTCTCACAACTCATTCCTAACCTATGAGTGTTAAGCAGGGGCTGCTTGCTTATTTCCCATCTTTTTTTTTCTGTCTGTACCTGCTGTTTTGTATACCCCAAAATAGTTTGTTATAAGGGTGGTATATCACTACAAATCCTGTGCTCACCCATCAGGAATTAATACACTTATGCTTTCCTTGTTCCTTGGCTTTTGAAAGACATAAAGTAACAAGGGCAAGCTATAAATCCAACTATGTACTCATAGGTTATGTAGGAGGACAAATGAGCATACCTGGTCAGAAAAATGACTGTTTAAATTATATTTCCATCCCCACACACGGAAAGCCACAGCGACTGAAATGTACAGCTCAATAGGTAAAATATGCATCTAGTCTAGAATTACAGTACATCTATTTTCAGGTGCCACAAAACACATGTTCTTTAAGAAGACTATTAAAAAAGTAATTTCCTAAGGACATCAGCATTAGGCTATCAAGGCGATTAAGTACTGGATAATGAATTTCACAGACAGAAATGTGTGCACTATAAAAGGTGAGCTACAAGGCAAAGTCATTTCCTTAGGAAAAAGGCAAATGTCTCAGTGGTCTTGGCATAGGATAACTAAATTCTGCTTTACCTTTGCAGTTTGATATGTAAAGTATGTATTTTTAAAAGGTCACATCCTTTTTATATTTATAACTCAGTCTGCTGCTGCTTTTGGCTGCTTCTTTGGAAAGGTGCTGTAGGGCAGGAGGTAATTTAAAAAAATACCCACAAGCCAAAGGTGAAGCTCTGGGGGTTTTTTTCCATTGTGGATATTTTAGCTGTAGGAGTTGGTCAGCAAGAACTTCATCAGCAATGAAATACTCAGAATTTATTATGAAGGTGATTAAGTCAGGCTTACTGACTCATGCACTGAGGTATGTCAGGAGGATGGTAAGTGGAAGAAAAGGAAAGTACACAACCTGATTAACAAATGAGTTGGCCAAGAAAGTAAGCAGGGAGGTGTCAGCTGAAAAACAGCTCCAAAAGCCTAAACTTGCCCAGGGGAATGCTGATCTGCAGGCAGTCACCATTCCCATTTTCCCCAGACAGCTCCATCAGTCTGCAGCATGGCCAGGCTCCCAATCACCATTTATCTTCTCCGTGACACATGGTGGAAGCCAAGTGACAGGGATGGGAAGCCTCCCCAGCCTCATTCATCACCTGGCTCTGGAGAGCACTTCGGTGAGCATCCAGTATTCAGTTAAAAATGTAAATGTTGCCTTTAGCAGGGTTAATGAAATAAAGCTAATCTGATTTTCTGGCTGCCTACTTGTGGATCAGACGGATGGGAAAAGGTGTTTGAGCATAGTATTGATTGTATTGATTGCATTTCAGAATTTTCTTGGAAGGTCATTGTCTAAATATTGTTCCTCAGGGACTTGACCTGCCTGCACCAATTTATCTTAGCATATTTTTTTGTGTCCAAACTACTTAACATCCCCTTTGTTCCCATCTCTGTGCCTGAGCAGAGTTTTGTATTTTCAGAGTTGATATTTCAGCCTGTTTGGAAGGCAAGTGGGGAAGGCTGCAAGGGATATAAATAACATCTCAGTTTGGAGCCAAGAGATTTGGAGTCTGATGTGGCCATCTATGCATGAAGCAGTGATCAGCTCCACAGAGAGCATATTGCACTAACCTGAAAGGAACTTCACGGCCACAGCAACGCTTGAAGAAACACAGACTTGCTCTGGGGCTTCCCATGCAAACTGGTTTGTTTAAGTACATGGTAAACTATGTTTTAGCTATGCATTTGTCACTGTGTCTCAAAGTTTTTACACTGGTGTCTCTGATTTTTCCTGCACTAGGAAGAGGGAGATGAGGCTGCCAAGGTGTCATTGAGCATTGATCTGTCCATGGTTGCCCAGGGACATGGTGGCTGCCCCAACCCATGTGGTATCCAAGGCCAGGCTGGATGAGCCTTGAGCAGCCTGATCTAGTGAAGAGGTGTCTCTGCCCAGGGCAGGGGGCTGGAAGTAGATGATCTGTAAGGTTCATTTCAACTCTTACATTCTATGATTCTATGGTGGAGGGTGAGTTTCTGATTTGTACCCCCATATCTTCTCTCAGCTGGGAATGAGCTGCAGTTTAAGTACAACCTTGTTATGTGGGATATCACAACATTTACTGTCATGGAAACAGTGCCATACAGTACAGAGTTGTGTGGAGTTGTTAGATTCACCTGCATTGTGTCAGATATAAATAAGACTGATGCAAAAGGTGTTGCTAAAAGGGGAAGCAGACAGTAGCTTTGAACTCGTGCAGCATCAGCAAAGTGCAATGTGCTGACGCTAAAAAGAGCAAAGGAGAACAGCATAAAATACAACAAATTCAGTTTTTTTAACAGGTAAGAAAGTAACAAGTAATAAAGTTTGAGGATTTGGTAACTTGCCTTTTTTTTTTTTTATATAGTTGCATCATTTTCACAGTAATGTTGGGTAAAAATATCCATTAACTTTTCCCAGCAGAATAAAGATCCCTTGGATGAAATAGCTCCTTTGACATGAGGAGGAGGCTCAGGAATGAAGACAGAACCTCATGGCATTGAAGTAGCCACTGTGCTCCAGCCACCCCCAGGGGTTTGTGTGACTGTGGTGGCTCCAGCTTCAGACCATGCACTCAGGTGAGGAGAGGGCCAGGGGGTTGGTGTTTTTCAAACAGGAATTAGAAATCCAAAAATACAAAGTTCAACCTGTCTGTTGGTTCTAGGAAAGCAAAGTCTGGGGCCACGTGTGAGGCTAAAGGGCTTGTGAGTTTGCACAGTAACATTTCTGTTGTCTGAACTAACTAGTGGAATACGGTGGGAGTTGCAGACTTACATACAGAATAATTTATTTTTTTTCTTGGCCTCTTTCAGTGTGCACAAAATTTCTACCTTGTTGCATTCATTCATGTTTGTAAGAAAAAAAAAAATCAATTGATAGTGTGCTGGATCTGAGTAAATTTAACCTTGCGGAAAACAGTTTTTCTGTCAGATTACATTTACATCCCAAAACTTATGTGCAGGGATTTAACACATATCCTGTTGATAAGCCACATAAATGACAAGCCAGGAATTTTGGGTTTATCCCCTTTAATGATTAATCTTTATTTTTATCTTTTGGGTGTCTGCACATGCTGTTCCTGGCCTGGCTCTTACATACTTACAAGTGCTGGTAGTGTCTAAGTGGTTTGTTGCTCTGCTGTGACATTTATTAACAGGTGGCAAAACATGTAGCCATAGCAGAAAATGTGTTTTTTGCAGAAATGATATGTTACATCTCATCCAGGCAGTCTCACACCTTCTCTTAGGTCAAAGAGAAAAGAGAAAAGTGGGTATGGGAGGCTTCTTTTAGCATTCAGGGTGAACAGATTTACAGTGTGAAACTGAATGGAATCTAAAATTTAAGCTGAGAAAAAAAGATGCACTTAAAAGAAATATGGTTTTGGAAAGAGTCTTAATAGACAGTAAAGAATGGCCATATGTTTCACCTGGAGATCTCGACAGACAGATGCACTGTGCCTCCTTTCTGTATGTTGGCATGAACTTAGGGCAAGAGGAAAATAACCCAAAAAGGCTTTACCAAGGTGGCCCTGAGCAAAGTCCTGTCAGGGAAGGATCCCATCTCTAGCAGATGAGATGCCCCAGTGGTGGTGACTGCTGTGAGCAAAGAGTAGAAAATTGCCCTGATGTGGGTGACCCACTTGAAAAATGCATAAATGCTTAGTTCTTATTAAACATTTAAACAGAGTGGCACAACCTGCACCCCACATCTGCACCAGAACAGATTTACTCTAATTTAAGCACGAAGTCAAATGAATTCAGCAGACCCAGATTCACTGACACAATCAGGGAGCCATAAAGATTATTCTTTTTGGATCCTGTCTTGGATCCTGCTCATCCAACTCAGAGGACTTGGTGGCTTTGTGCTACTCCCACCAAGGTGCCCAGTGAGAGGCTGCCAGGATAATTCATGAGGCTTTATTTTCAGGCAGATTACAGAAAAGTTTTGGAAAGGATATGACAGAGCAGCAATTGTAGGAGCTTTTGAGGTGCCAACCAACCATTTTTTAGCTCTTCTTCCACAGGTGTGTAGGACCTGCATGACTCATTGTCTTTAGCTTTTTGTCTCAGCAGAGCAAGGCAGAGCTCTCCACTCTGCACCACATCACTACAGAGCAGATTTGCTGAATGACTGTGGGGAACTTAAAATAATTGTTCTATAGTTATTCACCAGGGTACATTACATTTGGAATCAGAGGTCATTTTCTTTTTTTTTTTACAAGGGAAAACATAGCAAGTTGAACCTGTAATTTTGAGTACACTAATTCCAAGACATTTGCAGGTACTGAGTGGTTTCCTGGAATAACAGCCTCTCTCCAGAGAAACGTCAAATGCATTTAATCAGCCACATTTAGAGCTTTGCTACATCTGCAAATGAATTATTAATGATCTCAAATGTTTTTGAATGATCCAAAAGTCAGGAATAACATGGCTCTCCAGCTAATCAGCTCTGATTCAAGGCTTCTCCTTTCCACTTTATGCACTAGAGGCTCTGCACCTGCCTGATGCCGCTAACTGTAGCTCACATTAACCTCTCTGGAGGCGCTTGGGTAGCTGAACAAATGGAAAGTGCAGCTGTCAGCCAGCTGGGCCTGTATAGATTTATGCACCGTGTAGTAAATAGCCACTGATCAGTGTTGTAAAACTTGGGGGGAAGGTCTGGGATGCTCCAGGGAATACAACTCCCACACACAGTCACCACAGCACATCACTTGTCCACAGAACTCCCACAGTGCCGTGTTTGACCCCAACTAATGGCAGATTGGGCTGGGTGAAGCAGGTTTGAATCATGAGTCTTCTCTTTAGTTAGCAACAGAGAGAATGGCAGAGAATAAAGCTGTGAGGCAGCACAGGGCTCAGGGCACTGAGCCTTGGCTCCTGCTTTACCATCTTGAGAAAATCACAGATGGCTTATGGTGCTTCTCCTGCAAAACAAGGTCCCTTGTAAAGTGCTTTGGGAAATACTGATGATTATCATATTACAACCCCTTCCACAGCAAAGTGGCAATACCTTTTTTTGAAAAAAAACCCAAATAATTGCAACCATCTCATTTCTCCCGACGAGGTAATTCGGTTACATTAATTTTTTCAATCAACAAATGTTCTCATTTAAGAGCTCCAGCTGACAAAATAATGGAGCCATCAAGATGCAGATGTAAACAAAGCACTTGCAATAGCATATGAATTAATAGGGAAAAAAACCCCAAGCAGGTATTAGCTTTGTCTGGGTACCAATACAATGTATTCTAGTGTATGTGCAAAGAATAACTACCTCAGGCCTTGAGGGAGGTGTTCAGTACATTGTGATATCCAGACCAAATACAGAATTTCTGTTCATCTGCTTGTTGAGGAGGAGCTTAAATATGAGGTCACAGTTCAACTTCTTGCAAGTTTTAAGAGGAAGATGTGAGCAGAAACATTTTCTTTGCTGGACAAAAGCCATTGATCAAGAGGCTACAAAGCAGCTGCGTCTGGGATGCTGTCAAATCAGAGCACAAAAGAGGAATTAAAAATCAGCCTCTTCCTTTGCCTCAGTGAAAATTGCAGGGTGGTCACTTTATTTTGTATATAATTATAATAATAAGCTTGATAGTGTATCTGTTCTGTATTTTGTACTCCATGTGCATTATTAACAACACGACTGCTTGTCCCAGTACACCCATAAGGAAAACATAAACCACAGACAAATGAAAGCAGAAGTGGCTCTGGCTATTAGGAACAATTAAGCACTACACAGTTTCTCTGCAGGGGGCAGCTCTGGAGTGGTTTAATGGAGCAGATCTCATGTTATGATGCACATTTGGATAATGCTGTCTTGCATATTCAGGTGTAATTATTTGCTTTTCTGCAGGAGCTTTGGTTGCATAGCAAGGGGCCCATACAGCTACCAAGAGGGTGCTGCCTATCTAATATTTGCTTGTTTCATTTAATTCAACTGGAGATGAGTTTGTTAGAAATAATGGACTTCATAGGCAGATTAGCTGTGGCTTGAAGAAGAACGGGTATTGATGTAAATTTTTAGCTGGAAAGCAACTTGAAACTTCCACGTAGTTCTGTTATACAATGTGCCTATGATGATGTCCCTAATGGCTGTGTGGTGCTCTTCTAAAAAGTGTAGTTAGTTGTGCCAAGATCTGGATTTTCCAAAGCTTATTTTCTCTTCAACACAGTGTCTGAAGGAATCTGTCCTTTTATGCTCCGGTTTGTACTGCTGGTTCTTTAGATCCAAAGTCATTCTGGTATCCAAAGTTTTCACTGAGCTCTCCTTGAATAAAAGCTTGAAGGCAGCATTTGTGCCAAACATCTCTCTGGGGCTTTGGTCAGATCACCAGTCTGGGTAGCCCAGGGGTAGGGAGGGCCTATGACATGAGAGGAATGAAACTAAGGAACTTAAAACTACCATCACTATGTTTCAATTGTGTGGTATCTCTTCCAGATCCTCCACATACCTTGAAAATGAGATGTATTATTGTCTGGTATATGTTCAAGCAACAATGACTGGAACGGGGACCTGTGAACTTCTGCCCCTTCACTGGAATAATGCTTTTGGAAAGACTGAGACCAGCTAAAGAGGTAGAATCACAGAGTGAGCTGGGGTGGAAGGGATCTTAAAGATCATCTAGTTCCAACCCCCTGCCATGGGCAGGGACACCTTCCACTACACCAGGTTGCTCATAACCTCATCCAACCTGTCCATGAGCACTTCCAGAGATGGCTCTTCTCTGGGCACACTCTT